>NC_134356.1:229882853-230182853 GCF_048569485.1 Anomaloglossus baeobatrachus
CAGTGCTGGCAGCAGCGCCGCTGGAGTGTGGAGCCGGCTACGATCCCTGCAGCACCGCGATGTCCTCCTGTCTGTGCCGGCGGCTGCGTGTGGATACGTGCGTACAGCGATGACGTCATCGCTGTGCGTACCGCTAGTCTCCACACAGCCACCGCCGGCACAGACAGGAGGACATCACAGTGCTGCAGGGATCGTGGCCGGTGAGTATACTGATTCACTGCACCCCGCGCTGATGATGCGCAGGGGGCAGTGAATACAGCCGCACATGATCACTCCAGGCTGTAGTTGCCAGGGGTGAACACGCAGGCCGGCCGTTTATCCCTCGCCCATCATCCCGCCCACCTGTCAGCGCCGGCTTCAGCAGTGAGAGATGATGGGCGTGCATATTAAATGAGCGGGTCCACATGGCCACGGCAGGCGCTGTTGCAGCCTGCTTGTGCCCCCAATGACCAGCTCCACCTCAGCACCCTCATTCCCCGCAGCCCTACATTCAGACTATAAGACGCACCCCCCCACTTTCCCCCCCAACATATGGGGGGGGGGGAAAAAGTGCGTCTTATAGTCAGAAAAATACGGTATTATATATTATCTATATATCACACACACACACACCTCAAAAGTTTAGGTTCACCCAGAAAATGTCTTTTTTTTTTTTCTTTCATGGAAAAAAGAAAAATAGAATCACACTTATCAAATGAGTTGCATAATGAATAGAAAATATAGCCCAGAGTACATTGAAGGAGAAATTGTTTCAAATAAAAAAAAAAAAATAAAAAAAAAAAAATATATAGATTATTTCTAACCTCGTCAAATTTTGCTTTTGTCAAAGAATGCTCCCTTTGCAGCAATTCCAGCTTTGCAGCCCTTTGGCACTCTAGCTGTTAATTTCCTGCGGTAATCTGGAGATATTTCACCCCATGCTTCCCTTCGCCTCTCACAAGTTGGATTGGCTTGATGGGCACTTTTTGCGTACCATACGGTGAAGCTGCTCCCACAACAGCTCAATAGGGTTGAGATCTGGTGACTGGGCTGCCACTCCATTACACACAGAATACCAGCTGCCTGCTTCTTCCCTAAATAGTTCATGCATAATTTGGAGTTGTGCTTTGGGTCATTGTCCTGTTGTAGGATGAAATTGGCTCCAATCAAATGCTGTCCACAGGGTATGGCATGGCGTTGCAAAATGGAGTGATAGCCTTCCTTATTCAAAATTCCTATTACATTGTACAACTCTCCCACTTTACCAGCACCAAAGCATCCCCAGGCCATCACATTGCCTCCACCATGCTTGACAGATGGCGTCAGGCACTCTTCCAGCATCTTTTCAGTTGTTCTGCATCTCCCAAATGCTCTTCTGTGTGATCCAAACACCTCAAACTTTGATTCGTCGGTCCATAACACTTTTTTTCCAATCTTCCTCTGTCCAATGTCTGTGTTCTTTTGCCCATATTAATCTGTTCCTTTTAGTAACCAGTCTCAGATATGGCTTTTTCTTTGCCACTCTGCCCTGAAGGTCAGCATCCTAGAGTCACCTCTTCACTGTAGACGTTGACACTAGCGTTTTGTGGGTACTATTTAATGAAGCTGACAGTTGAGGACCTGTGAGGCGTCGATTTCTCAAACTAGAGACTCTAATTTACTGGTTTTGTTGCTCAGTTGTGCCTCCTCCTTTTCTTTCTACTCTGCTTAGAGCCGGTTTGTGCTCTCCTCTGAAGGGAGTAGTACACACTATTGTTTCTTGGCAATTTCTCCCATGGAATATCCTTCATTTCTAAGAACAAGAATAGACTGTCGAGTTTCACATGAAAGTTCTCTTTTTCTGACCATTTGAGAGTTTAATGGAACCAACAAATGTAATGCTCCAGATTCTCAACTAGCTCAAAGGAAGGTCAGTTTTATAGCTTCTCTAATCAGCAAAACGGTTTTCAGCTGTGCTAACATACTTGCACAAGGGTTTAAGGGATTTCTAAACATTCATTAGCCTTCTAAAACAGTTAGCAAACACAATGTACCATTATAACACTGGAGAGGTGGTTGTTGGAAATGGGCCTCTAAACACCCATAACTGATTAAAGCAAGACAGAAAACCGTACATGTACAACAAATAGAGTACGTAGTGTGTAAGTATATAGAGTATACTGAGTGCATGGGTTAGGAGTCAGTACAGACCAAGTGAATTATAAATCAAAACCAAATCACAACAGGTCATAATAATTTTTATTATTAAAACGTGACAGAAATTGGTTACAGAAAAAAGGGGGAGTCACCACACGTAAAAAAAAAAAAAAAAGTGGGGAGTCTATATATTACACACCAAAGGGTTAGTTCAGAATTAAAAAAAAATTATAAATTAAAGAACTTTGCAAAAAATATACAATACAACAAATTCAGTGTATATCAAAATGTATATAAAGTGCATGGTGTCAAATAGATTACTATGGTAAAAAATATATTTCAGCAAGGAAAATCTTAATCACAATGGTGTAACAAATAAACACCACCTAGGGTGCTTAAAACAACATAGGTACATCTCCCCAGGGGACTAGATTTCAATAGCTATAGAGCAAGGACTAAAAAGTAACTTTTAAATATTCATTCTAAAAAAAAAAAAAAAAAAAAAAAAAAAACAAACAACAAAGTGCAGTGCAATAAACTACAAACATGAAATTTGGATAGATCTCACCCGATTTTCCTCCATCAATAGATCATACACCACTGGATAAACAGACGAAAGAAGGGTCGACAATTCAGGAACCAATATTGGTTTCTCCTAACCCCTGTCGTTAGGTGGTCCCATTGGCCATAGGCACACATGTTTGAAGTTATATGTGTGTACATACCTGCCACTGCAGGCTGTACTTCCCCCTTCTCCCCTGATGAACTCTCGGTTTTAACCTGAGGGAAACGCGTTGGGAGGGTCTGCTTCTTGTTGGGGTAGCTTACCATACTTGGGTGCTGTCCTTGTAAGGGCGTAAGTAACTGAATGGTGCACGACAGGGGTTAGGAAAAACCAATAAGCACAATGGGTTAAACGCTCTGTAGATAAGGAGTCAATAGAAGGAAAGAAGCCAGACTAATACAGTGGTGGCTCAGGGTGTCAAAGACTGTAGAATAAAGTAAGAAATGCAGTAAGTAGAGTCTAGTACAATACTTGTGTTCCTGCTGATATGAGTAAGTGTGTATAATGCCTACTCCTCGACACGCACGTTTCGAAGTCACCTCTGATGAAGGTGATGCCCATTCATTGAAAAGAAGGTGGTGTAAAAAAAAAAAAAAAAAAGAAATATTTTATAAGTTCGATATTTTTCCTAATTTCCCTATTCTTAAACACTAGGGGGAGCAACTGCTGAAAACCAAGTGTAAAACTAGCTCACATTACAACTGCAGTAAAAGTGGGCGGAGTCTGCTCTTCTGTGTCTGATGTCATACCTCCCCCTCCCCTTCTGGGTGTTTGCAAAAGGATGAAATTTACGGACACAGTGCAGAGCTATTTTGTTAGTGACTGCAAAGTGATCCTTATGTCTAAAGTGTCACCAGGGACAGCTGCCATAGTTCTCCAATGTATACTGTGCCCATATACTGTGCCCCCATATTCCTGTGCCCTCAGGAGAAACTGCCGAAACACCAGGCTGACAAGAGAAGCTGCCTGCCGGGATCGGAGGTAGAGCTGACATGCGGCGAGAAGGGAGTGATCTGCAGCCTGGGCCCAGCACTGCACTACAGATATCATGCCGCAATCACCTCAGACCTCCACACCCGGCACCCTCTCTTGTCAGCGATCACAACACAGAGCAGTGAAGAGCTTCCAGAACTGGAGGCCCGAGGTGAGCACACGTAGTTAAGGAGTGATCGCAGTGCAACTTCCACAGCACACCAGGATCAGTTGAGAAGGGGTGGGGGAATTGCAAAGGTTGTTGGGGGCGGTGATTGCAACAGGACTTCCACATCACACCAGGATCAGTTAGGGTGGGATCACCGCTGCCCGCCACCAGTACTCACTCCATCCCGCACCTCCTCCTGTGAGCCTAGTGTCATCAACTCCTGCTGTCACATCTCAACTAGCGCTGAGTACAGGGCGCTTGACAGGGGGAAAGTGCAGCACATAGCATATGCTGTGGGTTTCACAGAGGTGGCGACCGTCTCCTCCCAGAGCTGTGCTCTGGACAGCCCAGGGAATGTGTCCAGATCACAGCAGGGAGCAGACAGTGCAGGAGATAGTCCAGCTCCGACCCCATCATCTCTTATGCACAGGGGCTGTTGTATTTGAGGTAACTGTCGTTACACACAGCAAATCCAAGATGGCAGTGCCCAGTATTCAAGTAAAAATAGAAATAAAAACTAAAAACAATTAATTTAATATTAAAAAATAATTCATTCCATAAATCACTTAATACAAAAATTAAACAAAAAAAAAAAAAAAAAAAAAAAAAAAAAACAAACAAACCACGGCCCCTTACCTTTAACTAGAATTGATGGAAGAAAAATAAGGGCAGATTTATTATCAGGGACAAAAATTGACCTAAAAAACAGGTTACATTTATCATATACCAATTTTTTCATTCCCCAGTGTAATATATGGCAGTACTATTGTCTTTTTGGTTACACACCATTTTAAAGTTGATTGAATAAAGTTATAGTTTTATTGGGATATAATCTTTGTTAAAAAGTATTCCTGGATCCCTATTTCACCACAGTGTGTCACCTAAAAACCCCTTAACGACTTATGATGTGCTAGAAAGGGTGCTTTACACGCTGAGACATAGCTAGCGATGTCGAGCGCGATAGCACCCGCCCAGTCGTTCGTGCGACATTTGGTGCTCGCTGCCGTAGCGAACATTATCGCTACAGCAGCGTCACACTCACATACCTTGTCAGCGATGTCGCCGTGACCGTCGAACAATCCCTCCCTCAAGGGGGAGGTGCGTTCGGCCGGCCAATAGCAGAAGGAGGGGCAGAGATGAGAGGGACGCAACATCCCGCCCACCTCCTTCCTTCCGCATTGCCGGTTGACGCAGGTAAGGAGATGTTAGTCGTTCCTGCGGTGTCACACATAGCGATGTGTGGTGCCGCAGGAACGACGAACAGGATCGTACCTGTGGCAGCAGCGATATTAAGGAAAGGAGCGACGTGTCAACGATCGCCGTTTTTGAACGATTTTGCGATCGTTGCTCATTGGTGTCACACGCTGTGATGTCGCAGCGTGTAAAGTACCCTTAACGTCATCTCCCTGACTTTTAAAAGGTTACAACTCTAAGAAAAAAAGTCATGAACCAAGCAAAAAAAATAAATAAATAAATAAAATTATATAAAATATATATATATATATATATATATATATATTTTGTTCAAAATTTCTGAATTTTCTGCACCACTTAAATAATAGCAAGACTAGAATGTTTGTCGCGCGCGCACACACACACTTTAAAATGCATGTATGGCCTCATGCTCTGAGATGTGTACACTCAAACTAATCTTTTCATCTATCCTGGTTTCTTCTATTGGCAGCACAGATTTAACCCTTTCCTTCCTGTTATACCAATTACGCCACTGCAGGCCTGCAACAGCTAATTCATTATTGTTCTGTGGTTGCGGCTATACAACCCAACCAGGTGAGCAAATTATCCCATTGTACTGTTACCACGCTGGTAAGACCCTATTGCACTTGTCTTTTTCCAGACCTGTCAATATGATTCTCCTCATCAATACGATTGATTGAGCTATATAGAATAATACCACAGTATTGCTATATTTATATATATATATATATATATATATATATATATATATATATATATATATATATATATATATATATATATATATATATATATATATATATATATATATATATATATATATATATATATATATATATATATGTATATATATAAAATTATTATTATTATTATTATTATTATTAATAGAAAAATCATCAGGTCTACTTTGCTGTCCTGCATCAGGCTGGGTTTCAAGTGAGCTCATTAATGACATGCACGGAGGTATTCAGAACCCCAGATGTCATAGCAACCCAAGGAAGACCTGCAATCGCATCACAGATGCACTGATGGCACATAGAAAGGCGTGCCTCCATGCCGAGACGCTGTTAATGCAGCTCTGAGTTTGCAACACACCGCTACCTGCTGTCTATGTGGCAGCTGACAATGTGAGCCCGCGCCATACACCAGTACATGCACATCAAATGTTGGTAAGGAGTTAAAATCCAAAATTCATGATCCTTACTTGCCAAGACACCCATTACGTTGTAACTAGAAAGCAACAGAAACTGGTGAATTCTAAATTTGTACCTCTGGCTTTATAAAACGCTCAAAAAAAACAAAAAAAAAAATAAATATGAAATATATATATATTTTTTTTTCCTTAAATAATTATCATCGGAGAGGGTTGTGGGAATCGCACTCAACAATTGGAATCTCATCTTGAACTTTGCACGAGGTTTTCTTAGGATTGGACCCTTTAGGATGGCATTAGGGGCAGTCTAACTATTTTTTATTTACGAAAAAGGAAAAAAAAAAAAGTGCCCAGACGATTGTATGCTTCCAAGGTCCAAAAGCATGGTTGGTAGAGTTTGGTGTGGAGAAACTTGTGTTTAAAATTCTAGATTTGGGTAGTCACTCCAAACATCAGCGATGAACTGGAATGTCAATTTTGACATTGGCCTTCTAATTCTCCATCAGTTCCTGGGTTCACAAGACACCTTGCAAAATCTTGCAATAAACCTTAGGCCGGGACCACACGGGGATTACTGTGATCCCCTCGCATGACACTCTGCTCACGCTGGCAGTACAGCAGAGCCAAGTGTCATGCGAGTGTCCCTGCGACTGAGGTCCGATCATGCGATCGGACCAAAGTTGCGGAGGGGTGGGCCGGCTCTGAGGAGGGACGAGAGGGATTTATCTCCCCCTCTCCTCCGTAGCCGGCTATTGCCATTCTCTCATTGGGAGAGCGTGGGGTGACAGCTACTGCAGCGGGTCCCCTACAGCTCCACCTAACAATTACATTTGATCTGACTGAAGTATCTTATTGAGTCAGGAACCAAATTTAACGCATGTGTTTATGTGTGTATTTATGGTTTTGCACTAGTCACCTGGGTTGGTGGTGGATACCCCTTGGCTAGAGATAGGAACAGGGAGGGACAGCCACCCGGAACGGGGAGTGTCTTGTAACTTAGGACACCCTCCGTCGTCAGGAAGGGTCAACAAAGGTTATGAGATCAGTAATTTGACGACTCTGAATATCTATCTATCGCTATCCTTTTCACGCTGAAACTATCTCACTGGCACTGTTTTGTCCTTTGTGTATTTTTTTTAGAGAGACACTGTTTGTCATATTTTTATATTTTTCTAAATAAAATTAAATATATTTTTAGAGGTATTGCTTCTTCTGTAGTCGTATGTCTATTGCCATTCTCACCCTGCACTAGCGGAAAACCGGTGTACTGCGAGTGCAGTGCAATTTTTCTCTCGTCCCATAGAATAGAATGGGTGTGAGAGAAAAGAGTCTCGCATTACACCTGCAGCATGCTGCGATTGTTTTCTCGGTCCGATTAGGGCTGAGAAAATAATCACTCATGTGCGCTGACACAAAGGCTAATATCGGTCCAAGTGGAATGCGATTTTTTTAATCACACTCCACTCGCATCGATTTTCATGCCGTGTGTCGGCCTTACCAGACAAGTGCAGGGGTTTATCAGGAGTTGAACAAAGAGTTTAGAAGAAATCACTCCTGAGTTTAGAAGATGAAACAGTGACCCGAAAAGAGGAAAAGAAAAACCCCAGACGTGAATAAGTCATAATTGCTAGTAAGACCTCGGATCTAAAAGCATTCAGAAAAGAGCACTGATTTAATTGCTGACAAGACTCATAATGGCTTCTAGACTTGGTCCCCAGAAAGCTTTACTCTGCTGATTAGGAGATGATGATATCATTGAGCAAGTCTGTTATGCCACACACTGCCATTTCCACTGAAGTTCGTAAGAGTTTATTTGGCAATCTTATTCACTTAGCTAGGTATGTGTAATCTTAAAGAAAAAGAGGAGCAGCTTAGTCTAATCTAATTGCTAGCATCATATACTGGAGAACACTAATATTTGGGTTAGAAGAGTTTGTGTGAATACTTTTATGCCCAAAGAAAGAAAAGTATTCTAGGAGTGATATTTTTCTGGTTTGCCAATAAATGTAATTGCAAGCTCCTTGTTCCGACAGGTATACAACCCCGATTTGGTTAGAACAGAAAACTGCAAAAACTGCCACAGAAAATTGGTGGGAAACTTTTCCAAGTGTTTTTTTTTTTTCTGCAGCAAAAACTGAACAAAGAAAAAAGTTTTGTTACACTACCAGCAAAGCAAAGTGAAGGAGATTTCAGAGATCACACACACACACACACACACACACACACACATTGGGTCCCCCCCCATCATGCCGCATTTTTCATTTTTCCTGCTGACAATTGAGTGTTTGTGGTAGGTTCTCAGCAGCAAAAGACAAACATGTACACAAACTGAATGCATAATCATTGATTATACTCACCGATACACTGTTCCTAGCTGGATGTAATGGAAGGAATCAATCTTCATTAACAGTGCCTTTAATAAAAAGAGAAAATAAAGATGAAATCTATAGAAATACCTTTACATTGTGTACTTTATGAAGAAACATGGTTGGGTATTGGTGGCAAAAGTAGTAGGGAGAATAAACTCTTAAAAGAAATACTCAAATTCCTCCAAAATGCATTTTTAACAGTGTTAGTGTCTTAAAATATAGTTATCAATTTCGTATTGCCCAGTTTTCAGCACCACCTCCGTCCTCTTTGGAATCATGTAGGAGCGCTTCTTGGCTTCTTTGTTGGCTCACATAGGGGGTTGCTGTGTGGGGTGGTGCTACTTTCACTACAAGGTGTGCAAAATTATTAGACAAATGAGTATTTTGATCACATGATACTTTTTATACCTGTTGTCCTACTCCACGCTGTATAGGCTTGAGAGTCAACTACCAATTAAGTAAATTAGGTGATGTGCATCTCTGTAATGAGGAGGGGTGTGGTGTAATGACATCAACACCCTATATAAGGGGTGCTTAATTATTAGGCAACTTCCTTTCCTTTGGCAAAATGGGTCAGAAGAGAGATTTGACGGGCTCTGAAAAGTCCAAAATTGGGAGATGTCTTGCAGAGGGATGCAGCAGTCTTGAAATTTCCAAACTGTTGAAGCCTGATCACCGAACAATCAAGCGTTTCATGGCAAATAGCCAACAGGGTCGCAAGAAGCGTGTTGGGCAAAAAAAGATGCAAAATAACGGCCCATGAATTGAGGAAAATCAAGAGTGAAGCTGCCAAGATGCCATTTGTCAGCAGTTTTGGCCATATTTCAGAGCTGCAACGCTACTGGAGTATCAAAAACCACAAGGTGTGCAATACTCAGGGACATAGACAAGGTAAGGAAGGCTGAAAAACAACCACCTTTGAACAAGAAACATAAGATAGAACGTCAAGACTGGGCCAAGAAATAACTTAAGACTGATTTTTCAAAGGTTTTATGGACTGATGAAATGAGAGTGACTCTTGATGGGCCAGAAGGATGGGCCAGAGGCTGGATCAGTAAAGGGCAGAGAGCTCCACTCCGACTCAGACGCCAGCAAGGTGGAGGTGGGGTATTGGTATGGGCTGGTATCAGGGCCGGATTATGGGCGGGGCAGGAGGGGCTTCAGCCCTGGGGCCCCCACCAAAAGAGCTTCCAAGGGGGCCCCCCCCCAACACCAGGGCTATACTTGCCACCCGTCAGCAATTTTTTTTTTTTTCATCACACCCTCTCCCCCTCCGTAAAGACAATCTAAATCAGCTGTGTTTTCGCAGGGGGGGGGGGGGGGGAGCACCTACATTTATTTTGCATCTGCGTCTCTAAGACGCAAAAACAAACTGCGGGCGCAGGACGCTGATTGACCCCGGAAGTATGACCCCGGAAGTACCAGCGCCTGTACTTCCGGGGTCAGAGGTGTGCCTGCTCCCTGCGGCGTCCAATGCTGACGTCACAGCAGGACGCCGCAGCCGCGGAGGAGAAGACCCACGCCGCGGACAAGAAGACCGACACCGTGGCCACGGAGGAGAAGACCGACGCCGCGGCCAGGAGAGGAGACTCACCGGAGCAGGAGGATGGCCGCGGCACCGGATCAGCAGCAGGAGGATGGCGGCCTATACCGGAGCAGCAGGAGGATGGCATCAGAGCAGGTAAGGGCAGAGCTGAAGAAAGATGTGTGGTGTGATGCAGAGCTGTGTGTGTGTGTGTGAAGCAGAGCTGAAGAAAGATGTGTGGTGTGAAGCAGAGCTGTGTGTGTGTGTGTGTGTGTGTGTGTGTGTGTGTGTGTAGCAAAGCTGTGTGAGAGTGTGTGTGAAGCAGAGCTGTGTGTGTGAGTGTGTATATATGAATCAGAGCAGTCTGTGCGGCACCCCAGAACTATATGGGTCCCCCAGAGCGCTAAGCCACCCATCCCAGTAATGTGTACGCCACCAGATCTGTTTGCCCCTCCAGTAACGTCTATGCCCCCCGCCCCTCGTGTGTGTGTGTGTGTGTGTGTGAAGCAGAGCTGTGTGTGTGTGTGTGTGTGTGTGTGTAGCAGAGCTGTGTGTGTGTGTGTGTGTGTGTGTGTGAGAAGCAGAGCTGTGTGTGAAGCAGAGCTGTGTGTGTGTGAGAAGCAGAGCTGTGTGTGAAGCAGAGCTGTGTGTGTGTGTGTGTGTGTGTGTGTGTGAAGCAGAGCTGAAGAAAGATGTGTGGTGTGAAGCAGAGCTGTGTGTGAAGCAGAGGTGTGTGTGTGTGTGTGTGTGTGTGTGTGTGTGTGTGTGTGTGTGTGTGAAGCAGAGCTGAAGAAAGATGTGTGGTGTGAAGCAGAGCTGTGTGCGTGTGGTGTGAAGCAGAGCTGTGTGTGTGTGGTGTGAAGCAGAGCTGTGTGTGAAGCAGAGCTGTGTGTGAAGCAGAGCTGTGTGTGTGTGTGTGTGTGTGTGTGTGTGTGTGTGTGTGTGTGTGTGTGTGTGTGAAGCAGAGCTAAAGAAAGATGTGTGGTGTGAAGCAGAGCTGTGTGTGTGTGTGTGTGTGTGTGTGTGTGTGGTGTGAAGCAGAGCTGTGTGTGTGAAGCAGAGCTGTGTGTGTGCGTGTGTGTGTGTGTGTGTGTGTGAAGCAGAGCTGTGTGTGAAGCAGAGCTGTGTGTGTGTGTGTGTGTGTGTGTGTGTGTGTGAAGCAGAGCTGAAGAAAGATGTGTGGTGTGAAGCAGAGCTGTGTGTGTGTGTGTGTGTGTGTAGCAAAGCTGTGTGAGAGTGTGTGTGAAGCAGAGCTGTGTGTGTGAGTGTGTATATATGAATCAGAGCAGTCTGTGCGGCACCCCAGAACTATATGGGTCCCCCAGAGCGCTAAGCCACCCATCCCAGTAATGTGTACGCCACCAGATCTGTTTGCCACTCCAGTAACGTCTATGCCCCCCCTCCAGTAACGTCTATGCCCCCCCTCCAGTAACGTCTATGCCCCCCGCCCCTCCTGTAATGTATATATTGTAGGCCCCAGCCCCTCCTGTGATGTATATATAGCAGTGCTGTGTCAGTGTGCATGGTGTGCAGTCATGTCAGTTAGTGATGGCCATCATGCAACACAGCCACATGTCCTGGAGGAGCTGGAAACAAGCGGTGGAGGTGAGTGATGCTGCTTGCGACTTCTCCATATTAACACCTGTAATGCGTCTGTGTCTGCATGTGTGTCAGTGTATATGACTGTGCATATATTTGTCTGTTTAAATGTATTTTTGTGAATTTGTCTTCAAATATGTATGTGTACGTATGCCTGTATGTGTATGTGCGTGTCTGCGTGTGGATGGGGCCCACTGAGACTCAACCGAGGACCACACAAACCTGGAGCCGACCCTGGCTGCCTTAACATTGGGATCAATTAAAAATATGTGAGTAACTCTTTCTGTGTATAAGTGACGGCTGTGAGTGATCCTGGACTGTGTCTGCATTGTACTGTGTGTATAAGTGACTGCTGTGAGTGATCCTGGACTGTGTCTGCATTGTACTGTGTGTATAAGTGACGGCTGTGAGTGATCCTGGACTGTGTCTGCATTGTACTGTGTGTACAAGTGACTGCTGTGAGTGATCCTGGACTGTATCTGTATTGTACTGTGTGTATAAGTGACGGCTGTGAGTGATCCTGGACTGTATCTGTATGTATGTATGTATGTATGTATGTATGTATGTATGTATGTATGTATGTATGTATGTATGTATGTATAAGTGACGGCTGTGAGTGATCCTGGACTGTATCTGTATTGTACTGTGTGTATAAGTGACGGCTGTGAGTGATCCTGGACTGTATATGTATGTATGTATGTATGTATGTATGTATGTATGTATGTATGTATGTATGTATGTATGTATGTATAAGTGACTGCTGTGAGTGATCCTGGACTGTATCTGTATGTATGTATGTATGTATGTATGTATAAGTGATGGCTGTGAGTGATCATGGACTGTATCTGTATTGTACTGTGTGTATAAGTGACTGCTGTGAGAGTGATCCTGGACTGTGTCTGTATTGTACTGTGTGTATAAGTGACGGCTGTGAGTGATCCTGGACTGTGTCTGTATTGTACTGTGTGTATAAGTGACTGCTGTGAGTGATCCTGGACTGTATCTGTATTGTACTGTGTGTATGTATGTATGTATGTATGTATGTATGTATGTATGTATGTATGTATGTATGTATGTATAAGTGACGGCTGTGAGTGATCCTGGACTGTGTCTGTATTGTACTGTGTGTATAAGTGACGGCTGTGAGTGATCCTGGACTGTGTCTGTATTGTACTGTGTGTATAAGTGACTGCTGTGAGTGATCCTGGACTGTATATGTATGTATGTATGTATGTATGTATGTATCTATGTATGTATGTATAAGTGATGGCTGTGAGTGATCCTGGACTGTATCTGTATTGTACTGTGTGTATAAGTGACGGCTGTGAGTGATCCTGGACTGTATCTGTATTGTACTGTGTGTATAAGTGATGGCTGTGAGTGATCCTGGACTGTATCTGTATTGTACTGTGTGTATAAGTGACTGCTGTGAGAGTGATCCTGGACTGTATCTGTATTGTACTGTGTGTATAAGTGACGGCTGTGAGTGATCCTGGACTGTATCTGTATTGTACTGTGTGTATAAGTGACGGCTGTGAGTGATCCTGGACTGTATCTGTATTGTACTGTGTGTATAAGTGACGGCTGTGAGTAATCCTGGACTGTGTCTGTATTGTACTGTGTGTATAAGTGACTGCTGCGAATGATCCTGGACTGTATCTGTATTGTAGTACTGTAAATCTGAATGTGACAGAACAATAGGATAAGATAAATGTTCATTGGATTTATATCTAAATGCTACAGTTCGTGCTCTACTGTTATGGCTAAAAATGTTAACGTTTATGGGGCCCCCCCACCAGATTTTCTGCCCAGGGGCCCCCCACCAACCTTAATCCGGCCCTGGCTGGTATCAAAGATGAACTTGTGGGACCTTTTCGGGTTGAGGATGGAGTGAAGCTCAACTCCCAGACCTACTGCCAGTTTCTGGAAGACAACTTCAAGCAGTGGTTCAAGAAGAAGCCGGTATCGTTCAAGAAAAACATGATTTTCATGCAGGACAATGCTCCATCACATGCATCCAACTACTCCACAGCGTGGCTGGCCTGTAAGGCTACGTGCGCGCTAGGCGTTTGAGCGTTTTTGTTCAGAAAACTGCATGACTTTGCTTCACCAGCAAAGTTTATGAGTTTTCATTTTTGCTGTCTGCACACAGCGGTTTGTTTGGTTTTTTTAGCTGCGTTTTTGTGGTGCCCACAAAAACGCAGCATGTCAATTATTCCTGCGTTTTTCACCCGTTGAGTTCAATGAGATGTTTAAAAACGTAATCAAAAACGCAAATTGCAAATATAGCTGCGCTTCTATGAATAAAGACGCAGCTATAAACGCAAGGGGTGGGTAGTACAGTGACATGTACAGAAAGAAGATTCCTTCTGTTGGTAAACACAGAAGAGTGAATCCTTCCGATACCGCCACCGCTGCTTCCACCTCCCGTCCTGCGCCATGGCCGGGTAGGAGGTGGAAGCAGATGCAAAATAAAAAAAAAAAAAAAAACAAAAAGAGATATGATATCATTATATATATATATATATATATATATATATATATATATATATTACACATACACACTTATCTGTCTGCAGACTCCCGGGACATGTCCAATGGCTGCAGGACCTGCCGGTGATCAGCTGATGCTGTCACCTGACCGCATCAGCTGATCGTATAAGTCCAGCGGTGAGTTCGGCTTAAATTATCAGCTGATGGCGTCAGGTGACCGCATCATCTGATTACCGCCGGGTCCTGCAGCGATCGGATGGGAGTCTGCACAGAGGTGTGTTTTTTGTTTTTTTTTTTTCTACTAATGCATCAGCTGTTTGTATAAACGCCGTTTATACAAACAGCTGATGTGTCATGTGAGTCACATCCTTGAACCTGACACATCATCTGATCGCTTTGCCTTTTTTCTGGCAAACTGATCAGATACTGGATCCGGATTGGACATATATATTTATATATGTAAAAAAGAATTTTTAATGATAAAAAATAACAAAAAAAGAAGTGCAGGTTTGTTTTACTATACAAGCAAAAAACGTTCACAAAAAGTGAACGAAAGGTGTATTAAAAAAAAAAAAAATATATATATATATACACATGGAATGACTAAAATGTCACTTGACCGTGCAAAGAATGCGGCCCAAGTTTGAGACCCCTGCTTTACATTGTGAAAAGGAGTTCCAGCCCACACAAATCAGTGTGATCTGACTAGTCTAGTTTGAAGTCATGTGATCCAGAAGGAGATGAGTGCAGAGCTGGAAACCTCAGGAAGACCGCAATTGGCAAGTATTTTATTGCACCTACAATACATTACATACATTTTTAGCAAAGATTAGGAAGTGTTTTATGCAATATAATCATAGATCTTTAAATATATCAGTGCATATGTCTCCATGATACTATATTTCTCAGCTTACAAATACTCAAAAGTTACTACATGAAAGTGGCCTAACAGTCAAGAATCTTGCCACTTTTATCAGCACCATTTGAAATACTAACCTTATGAACATCGTAGTGAAGACCCCGAATTGCAAAGTTAGGATCATACTCATATCTTCTCAATTCATTTGGATACTATAAGAAAAGGGATAACATTAAACAGTAAAAATTAAAATCATATATAATTTGTCATCTGATAGACGCCAACCCATTACTAATAACAAGGCTTGAAGCCAGCTGGAAATTCACAGTTGACATCAACCTCATGCATTACCCAGGTTGCCACCATACCAGAACAGGAAGAGCCAGGTACAATGCCAGATTTGGCACATATAATAGATGCGCCACCTCTGGGGTGACTGCGGGCTGCTATTTTTAGGCTGGGAAGAGCCAAATAACCATTGCCCTCTGCACCCTAAAAATATTAGCCCCCCAGTTGTCTGCTGTCCCTTGGCTGGTTTTGAAAAAAATAGGGGGGAGGGGGCTACACTGTTTGCCTTCTTAATTATTTGTTCAAGTAATGTTTTGTTTTTCTTTTTCCAGAATGTGATCCCATCTATTGTTTAAACCAGCCACGAGACGGCTGAGGGTTGCAGCCTGCAGCTGCTGTACCTGTGCTGGTTATGAAAAGTAGGGGAAGGGGAAGGGGAGGGTTTAAAGTTAACCAAAGTTATTTTTATCTAAAATTAGTCATTAATTCTGATTAAATAGCTGTACAAGCTCTCTCTTTTACACACCCCAAAATACAAATAAAAAAAAAAAAAAAAAAAGTTACACAGAATTGTGAGTGAAACCATAGGAAATAATGGGTAGCATCCGTGTGAAGAAAGAAAAAAAAAAAAAAGCCTACTTTCTTTCCAGATTTGATAGTTATGAAGCTTATATTGACCTTAACGGGATTTCTAAGGAATGTAATAAGACAAACTAGAAACAAGACTTAACTAAACAAACTTTATTCTTTCCCTTCACCTCATTCTTAAAATATGTAACAGCCACTCAAATCCATCCTTGAAAGAAAGAAGGCAGCACATTTTAAATACTCTCCCAGAGAAAAATATCAGGCTCAGTGCAATGTGCTAGTTCTAACATAGCATCTGGATGTAAAGCCCATATGGGGGGGAGGGGGAGAATGTAACAATTTTGCACCAGGAACTATTTTTGCCCACTTAACAAAAAAGACAGTGTCAATGCATGTGTCTGGCAGACTGGTGCTGCTAATGTGACTGACCCATACATTAAGGCTATGTGCGCATGTTGCGTAAAAACATGCAGTTACGCTGCGCTTTGTAGCGCAGCGTAACTGCATGCGTCCTGCGGCCCCTGCACAGTCTATGGAGATTGTGCAGGGGCCGTGCGCACGTGGCGTCTAAGAGCGCAGCGCTTCGGCTACTGCCGAAGCGCTGCGCAAAAAGAAGTGACATGTCACTTCTTTCCTGCGCTTTGCCGGCAGCTCCTGCTCTGTCTATGGCAGGAGCTGCAGGCAGAGCGCATGGAATCGGCGCTCACTACGGACATTTCTGCAGCGATCTAAAGCGCACATGTGCTCTTCAGATCGCTGCAGAAATATCTGCAGGGCTAGTACGCAACGTGCGCACATAGCCTTACAGTTACCTAAACCCTCTGGCCCACATTCATCAACATCACCACTTTTCTAGAAGGTCTTGATGATGAAGGGTTGTGTAGGAGTCAAGACTCCTCATTAGACGCCCTTCCCCGTTATGCATGTCTGCAACTTGAAAAATTAGGCTGCTTTCACACTACGTTTTGTTTTTTTTTTTGTTTGTTTTTTTTTAACATGCGTCATGAACTTTTTTTTAACGCAAAAACGGATCCAGTGCAAATGCGTTTTCATTTCAATGCATTTGCAATGGATTCGTGTCAACATGCGTTCACCTGCGTTTGCGTGCGTTATAGTGAGGATCCAGCGACTTGCAGTTTTTTAACTTTTTTCAAAAACGCTACTTGTAGCGTTTTTGAGCTGCGTCCAAATACTGTTTTTCACTAGATCCTGACTATACTGCACGCAAACGCATGTGAACGCTGGCATGCTGATAGACAGGATCCTGCTTGCTCTACTGAGCATGCCCAGAAACCAGCCTGGAGTGATCAGTCTCTCTCCCCCTCCCACTCTCCCCCGCCTGAGAGCGGTGGACGCTCGTAACCAAGGTAAATATCGGGTAACCAAGCAAAGCACTTTGCTTAGTTACCCGATGTTTACCTTGGTTACCAGCGTCCGCAGCTGTCAGATGCCGGCTCCCAATCTATCACGCTCAGTTCCCCTCACTCCCGATTACATGACTTCAATGCCCGCCCATAAACTTCAAGTGACAGGATCCTGCAAAATAACACATGCGTTTGCATGCGTTTTTCTTTGTAAAAATGTAAAAACAGGATCCACTTTTACAGCAAAAAAAAAAAAAAAAAAAAAAAAAAAGCGTAGTGTGAAAGCAGCCGTAGAAAGCTACAACCTTCTTTAGCGCTCAGCTTAATACTTGTATTTGCAGAAGGGAAAGAAGGTATTTGTACTTTCCTCGGTCTCTAAACTCTTAGGCCCAGTGCCCACGCTGTAGTTTTGATGCGTATTTTCAAAAATCTGCAGCAAAATCTGCAAGTCCATTGTGAAGCCAACAAAGTCTATAATTCAGAAGTGCTGTGCCCACTTTGCTTATTTTTCCATTTAGAAAGCTTTTTTTTTTTTTTTTTTTTAAATATTTTACATCGGAGGTAAATAATAAAAAAGAAAGATTCAGTGCAAAGGTGTGTCCTTACCTTATGCTATGTGCAATTTATATGAAAGGGTTTACATCATATCCACTGGATCTACCTAAAGCATCTGTATCTCCCAATGACTTGAAACAGTAACTGAACTTTACAATATATTTTTTATATTTGGCAAGCACTCTGCCTGCAGAGCAGGGGGTCCATGTCCCAAGGATTGCGCAACAGACAAAAACAAACAAAAAAAAAAAATAATATAGTACAGCTCCATCCTGAGCATCAATGTAGTGGATTATACATTCAATAGAAAGCATAATTATATATAATATATACTCCACTTTATATGCACGGTCAAGAGGGAGCTGTGTACACCCGCCTGCTGAGCAGTGCAATCAATGTTAAAAGTCGATGAGGGTATGCATGGGGCTCTCAGGACCCACCCACCCCAAATATGAAAATACATCATGAAAGTTTAGTAACTAGTCTCCCCCTCCCAACCACCCAAATCAAACCCCACAGTTAAAGTAATAGACCTAGTGGTAAACATAGGACAGACTACGTAAACTAGGAGAGCAAGAATGATTGTAGACAACTGTGCATGTATAAACAGCAATACCGGTAACAAGCACTATTATGACTATTATGGAAAGGGGGAAAACTGCAACAAAATGTGATGTGTAAATATGTGAATCATTAAAACCAGATACATTCCATTCACTGATCTAGTACATGACCTTCTCAGTGTTATCAGATTCCTAAAAAAAAAAAAAAAAAAAAATAAGTATGTGTCACAAGGTTTTTGCTACCACATCTGAGAGCAGCATAAGGCAGGGGCCCAGATTCCAGAATTGTGTCACTTACTGCACCCCTTGCGGTCATTTTGGTACAGTAACTGTTTTATCTGCTGAAGATCCACCAGTTCTCTGAAGGTTTCCTCTGTAAAACGCCAACCACATCACTGATTGACAGCTTTGTGTACACTATACATGGGCTGTAAGTCTGGACTCTGTTCAATGGTGTGCTTTTCAAAAACTGTGCATAACTGTTGTTGACCGCACTTTTGCGCACACAAAAGAAAAATAAAATAATGGATTCCGCCACAGCACAGGCCAGACAGGTGGTCAATGTGACTCCATCTGCCTCATTACTGTTTTTGTCCCCCCCCACCACACACACAGATTTAGGGTATGTGCGCACGTTGCTTTTTTGCTGCTTTTTCTTCTGCGCTGTTTAATGCCAAAATGGATGTGTTCTTCTATTCAAGCAAAGTCTATGGGAATTTGGGTTTCTTGTTCACACTATTGTTGTTCAAAATGCAGCCTTTTTGTGGCAGAACTTTGGTCAAAAACTCAGCTTTGCAGTGCAAAACCCAAATGGCAAAAACAATTGACATGTTGCTTCTTTGAAAAGCTGAGTTTTTGACCAAAGTTCTGCCACAAAAAGGCAGCATTTTGAACAACAGTGTGAACAAGAAACCCAAATTCCCATAGACTTTGCTTGAATAGAAGAACACATCCATTTTGGCATTAAACAGCGCAGAAGAAAAAGCAGCAAAAAAGCAGGTAAAAAGCAGGTAAAAAGCAACGTGCGCACATACCCTTACATGGATGTAAGCGCTCAGCGTAGAGAGCAAGGTAAATGTGAGCTGAGCTGTACTGCAATCTTTGGGAGGCAGAATAAACAAATCAACAGCATTTGAAGAATTGTTTTTATTCGTTTATTTTTTATGCCGTTCGACCAGCAATATAAGTGATATGGCGGCTTTATACCTCAGATCAGTACAATTACAGCAATACCAGGATTATATAGGCTTTTAGTTTTGGCTAATATCACACTACACTAAAAATGTTTTGGTTTTTTTTTGCATCTCATAATTTTGAAGGCTATAGTTTTGATTTTTCTATTGACAGAGGTGTGAGGGCTTGGGTTTTTTTGCCAGAAAAAGTTGAATCTTTTATTGGTATCATGTTCGCCACATAATATTTTTCAATCGCTTTCTAGTCCGCTTTTTAGTAAACAAGAAGAAACAGGACAATTTTTTTTTTCTTTTAACAACTTTTGTGTCATAAAAGTGAGAAGACAGCTTTATCAGTAAGAAAATATATATTTTTACTTTTGTTGTAAGTTTTGCTGCTTTTACACCTTAAAATCAGTTGTATAGAAGTTATTATTAAAAATTGTTTTGGTGTTGCCGTATTCTGAGAGCTACAACGTTTTCCCCCACAAAGGGAGCTCTATGTCCGCTTCTTTTTTGTGGGGCAAGATTACCGTATGTTTTCAGCTATAGCAATTTTATGGACGACTTTTTGATTACGCTTTCTTCCACTTTATTTGTCCGCTCAATGACAGTCTTTGCCATGTTTTTTATTTTATTTTTTTGGGGTGGTCACTGAAGGGATTAAGTAGTGCGACAGCTTAGATTGAGCTGTTCCAGAAGCAGCAATACTAAAAGGTGTACTTTGTTTTTTACAGAAATATATCAATTGGTTTAAAATATTTCTTTATTTTCAGGATTTATTGTTTTATATAATTTTTACAAATTTTTTGTTTTAATTAGTCCTCATATTGGTCATTAACTTTTACTATTATGATTGCTGGAATTATGTATTGCCATGCACAAGCATTGCAATACATTATATCTGTGAGTGTGCCACTGACAGAAGCCTCGTAGACCATGCTCCTGGCATGGTCTAACAGGTTTGCCATAGTTGGCTGACCTGGAATTTGTCATTTGACCTCTGGTTACCATGGCAACAATCAGGCCTGCTTGATCATGTCAAGAGGGTCTCGATTGGGTGGGATAGGTCATCCCTGGCTATGATAGCCGCAGCTCGGTTACTAGTTAAAAGGGAACCTGTCAGGTGCAATATGCACCCATAGCCACGAGCAGTACTGAGTGCATATTGCTAATCCCTGCCTAAGGGGGGCTTTGCACACTACGACATCGCAGGTGCGACGTCGGTGGGGTCAAATCGAAAGTGACGCACATCCGGCGTCGCAGTCGATATCGTAGTGTGCAAATCCTTTTTGATACGATTAACGAGCGCAAAAGCATCGTTATCGTATCATCGGTGTAGGGTCCGACATTTCCATAATGCCGGTGCAGCGACCGGTACGATGTTCCTTGTTCCTGCGGCAGCACACATCGCTGTGTATGAAGCCGCAGGAGCGAGGAACATCTCCTACCTGCATCCCGGCTGCAATGCGGAAGGAAGGAGGTGGGTGGGATGTTTACATCCTGCTCATCTCCGCCCCTCCGCTGCTATTGGCCGCCTGCCGTGTGACGTCGCATGACCCGCCCCCTTAGGAAGGAGGCGGATCGCCAGCCAGAGAGACGTCGCAGGGCAGGTGAGTGCATGTGAAGCTGGCGTAGCGATAATGTTCGCTACGCCAGCAATCACAAGATATCACTGCTGCGACGGGGACTATCGCGCTCGTAATCATTAGCTTGCGATGTCGCAGCGTGCAAAGTACCCCTAACAGTCCCTGTATACACTAGCATAGATAAAGAAATCTTTAGAAATACTATCTTATGCTAATGAGCGTGGGGGACTAGTCCCAAGGGCGTTCTATCCGCCTATTTAGAATGTTAGCACACTCACAGGGGTCTCCTAACATGCTATTCAATTCAGCATCACCAGCTGTGCTGTGCGTACCTGTATTTGCTGTGATCGCCGTTCTGAATGCCGGGTAGTTCCTGTCATGCGCAGTATGAAGCCTGGTGTACGTGTCCCGGCTTCATAAAGGTCTAGAGCGCATGACTGGAGTGCTGGGGCATTCAGAAGCGTGTTGAGAGTGAACACAGGGACGCGCAGCACCGCTGGTAACACCCTGTGGGTGTACTAACATGCTAATAGAGGAATCTAATCGGGGGAATATAATGACCAGGGGTTAGTCCCTGTCCTCATTAGCATATGGTAAAAGATCTTTAGAAATCCTTTTTCTAAAGATCTCTTTATCTATGCTGGTGTATACAGGGACGGTTAGGCAGGGATTAGCAATATGCACCCAGAACTGCTCGTGGTACTGGGTGCATATTACACCTGACAGGTTCACTTTAAGCCGAGCTCCTGCCAGCGATCGTGTGGGTACGGCCACTGTGCTCGTATCAGCGCCATGATGTACGTTTATGCCATTATGCTGGAACTGCTTCCCGACCATGATGTAAACTCAAAAATTGAGAAGGTGTTAAAAAAAAAATAAAAATAAAAATAAATATAATTAATGCTGATGTAAGGCTATGTGCGCACTGGGAAATGGAATTTTCTTGAGAAAATTCCGCATGCTCTCAAAGATTACCGCACCAGCGGTAAAAAATACGCACCCGAAAACCGCATGCGGTTTGCCGCGGTATTGTTCGCGTATTGCCGCGTGCGGGTTGGGATGTGCATTATTGCATTCAATGCAATAAAGCACATTGGAAAAAAAAAAAAAAAGTCATTTAATTCTGAGATAGTAGATAGACAGATCGCTGCATTTCCCACGGTCGGCAGTGAGTTCACATTACCGGCCGTGGGAAATGACCGATAATTACCTCTGCTGTCTGCTGCATTCATTCAGCGCTGTGTCTGTGACAGTCGTGGCTGGATGTAAGCAGCGCAGGACCTGTGGATTACGCCGGAGCTTTGTTTGGGGGGGGTTAATAGAAGGGTGAACGAGGCTTGTTTGTTTTATTTAAAATAAATGATTTTTCGGTGTCTGTTTTATTCACTTTACTTATGGGTTGATCATGTCAGCTGTCTCATAGACGCTGCCATAATCAAGCCTGGAGTTAATGGCGGTGATCCACCACCATTAACCCTTTGTATTACCCTGACTGCCACTGCTACACAGCGGCAGGAAGAGCCGAGGACACGCCGGTGCTGCCGCATAATGGATGAGACAGTCCCGGGGCAGCTGCGGCTGATATTCTCGGCTGCGGGAGGTGGGAGTGAGGCGGGGGACATTAACCCTGCCCCTCGCCCTCCCCAGCCTGAGAATACCGGGCGCCGCTGTGTGCTTACCTCGGCTGGACGGTAAATATACAGCGGAGCCCACGTTCTTTGTTTTCTATATTTCCGTTTTCTTTCTATGTATGTATGTATGTATGTATGTATGTATGTATGTATGTATGTATGTATGTATGTATGTATGTATGTATGTATGTATGTATGTATGTATGTATGTATGTATGTATGTGTGTGTTTACTCTCTGCTCCGCTTCCTCTTCCTGTAATGACATCACTTCCCTGCAAAACCGCAGACAGGCGATGTACATTACCGGAGGTGAACCGCGAAATACCGCAGGGAATAACGCAGGAAAACGCAGTGAACCGCACAGAATTTGCTGCCTGCGTTATTCCCTGCGGGATTTCACGATTACATTGAAGTCAAAGGGAGTGAAATCCCGCAGCGACGTGCGGAAAAGAATTGACATGCAATTGTTTTTGCTGCGGGAATCCCGCAGCAAAACATGCAGCTATCAAATTCCGCCTAGTGCGCACAGGATTTTTTTTGCCCATAGGTTTTGCTGGTGATTCACTGCAGAGATGTTATGAACATTTTCTGCAGCGAAACATGCAGCAAATCCGCGGCAAAATCCGGTAAGTGCGCACAGGGCCTAAAGCAAAGTAGACATAGGAAATTCTACATCTTAACTCTGTGTGGTATTACCATCTGGTTTAAGGGCATGACAACTAAAAGTTTGAAAATTACTAATTTTTCACCAAATTTCTGGTGTCAGAAATTAAAAATGTGGCATTACTATGGAGGGCAAAATTGACTTGTCACTAAAAGGTTGCCCCTACTTGGATAATCCCTCCTCATTCCCCCGTAAAAAAAAAAAAAAAAAAAAAAACCACACACACAACTTATACTCGACTCTGGTGCGGTCGCGGTTCTAGAGGGGTCTGAAGCAGTGTCCCTGGGCCAGATGTGACACTAAGGGCCAAGTCAGCGCAGCGCTCATATCCTGGTCAAATGTCCGAAGGCGGGGAGAAGCAAAATCGGTGCCAATTGACACGAGCCCAACGAGCAGTGTCACATGGGCCCCGGAAACACTGCTCCAGTAGTAGACATCCCCTTTAAATGCCATATGACCACAGCCTAAATAATAAATGATATTAAACACTTATCTTTACAGGAACAGATTACATTTAAAGACTTACCCTATGCTCGTTAATCAGAAGATCGCGTGCGGTGTTGAAAATCAGAGTGTGAAGGTCTTTTGAGTAGAAGGCTAAAGTATAATCGTAATCAAAGCCATAAATTTCAATGTTTTCTAGGCTCATTTCATTGTTGGAAAATATAGCACTAGGATTCAACATGGTCGTTGAAATAGACGGAATAATCTCTGCAAAAGAAGGGGGAAAAAAAAAAAAGAAAGAAATTTATATACACGTAACAGACACAATCTCATGTCAAATCAAATTGCCAGGAACCAAGAAGCTCGGTGGTGCCCTCCAAGTAGCTACAACTGAGCCACTGATTACAAACTCCTTATCTCACAAAACTTTAAAAAAAAAAAAAAAAAGTGAACACTACATTGTTTTTTTTTATTGGAAAAAAAATTAATCATTTTTATCCAGAACACACATACACATGCCGGCGGCTTATTATTCCATCTCGTATTCACTGCTTTCCCCGCCCACCGGCGCATATGATTGGTTGCAGTGAGACAGCTGTCACTCAGCATGGGGGCGCGTCTGCCTGCAACCAATCACAGCTGCCGGTGGGCGTGTCTATGTAGTGAAGTAAAATAAATAAACAAAAAAAAAAAAACCCTCCTTCACCACTTTATTAAACTCCCCAAACACCCCTCCAGGTTCGGCGTAATCCTCACGAGGTCCCACGACACATCCAGCTCTGCTACATGAAGCTGACAGGAGCGGCCGTAGTACACCGCCGCTCCTGTCAGCTCCACACAGCAACTAAAGTGAGTCGCACTGTCAGCGGAGACGTCACTCAGGTTACCTGCGGCCACAGGTCTCGGGTGGAGGACTTGAGCTGGCCCCGGGTAACCTGAGTGACAGCATCGGTGATTGACTGCAGTGAGCCGTGCACTCAGGAGATTTGCGGTCTCCGGTGACTCCTTCACCTGTGATCACAAATCAAGCCGCTGCACACGCACAGAGCCGCGCGATCACAATGAAGTCGGGTGAAGTTCATCCAAGTTCATTCTGATCACGCGGCTCAGTCTCACAGCCAGCCATGCTCTTTTTGACAGTGCGGTCCCACTCGACTCTGCTGCAAGTCTATGGGGTTGCTGCAGAGCCGAGTGGTACCGCACTGTCAAAAATGTGCGTTCTGGATGCTTTTCCCATGGCAGGGCAAGCATCCAGAACGCATGAATTCTGCAGGAATTCTGCAGTAAACAATGCGTCTCAGAATGCAGCTTTTCGGCTGCGTTCTGAGACGCACATGCAGTGACTTACATGCTGCGGGATAGAACGCAACGTGGGCACATAGCCTAACAACCATCAGAACCCTGGAAGTAAAGTCCATTGAAAGATGATCTGCATATCTGAGCAAAATCTAAAGAACAGACAAGATAAGAGGACACTGAACCTGATAATGGACTGAGCTGTGGTGAACCTGCCTGGGAGGATATCGAGAGGAGCATATATTCAGTGTAGAGTCCATGCACACATCCTACAAAGTGTATGGCCTAAAATAAAAAAAAAAAAAAAAAAAAGAGTCTACACCATCTCGGGGAGCTCCCAAAGTCATAAAGACAACTTTACATGGAAAAATCCAGTAGATGTCAGTCTGGACTCACTACGATTGACCCCATGATTTAGACTTCATAAGAAGCCCCGAAAAAACACAGACTGACTAAACCAATCACTATAATGAGGGAGACATTGTCAATTTGTACTTGCCTGGTCTCTGGACACAAAAGTGTAGTCACTAGAGAGGAGCGGACCTTGGAAGGCAGAGTTGGTCGGGTTCGGATCGGAACCTCATTGTAAGTCAATGACTGGGTAGTTTGGCTCTCCGCCCACATACAGCCGGCCATAGACAGAGCGCCTCCGGGGGGAGGGTGTGGTTTTTACCCCCCAGTGAGAGCCATTCAGAGCCTCCAAGCGGCTCACACTAGGCTGATCACAGAGCATACCCAAGCACACCTATGCTTGATCAAGTGGCTAGCATACGTACAGCACATGAACCCAGACACCGATTTTTTTTTTCCCAAAGTCAGTGTTCGGTTATAGTTTGCATTCGCTCTTCTCTAGAGGCCAACCCTGTTATGTTTGGGACGTCTTATGGACGCACCGATGGGAGTCTCGAATGCAGAGTCAAACCTTTTGGAGAGGCATCTCTCCTAGAAAGAAACCTTACAACAACATCTGCAAGGAGTTTCTATGTTCTCCCCGTGTTTGTCTGTTTTCCTCCAGGTACTACAGTTTTCTCCCACACCCCAAAGACATACAGATAGGGAATGTAGATTGTGAGCCCCAATGGGGACAGTGATGATCACACCTGTAAAGTGCTGTGGACTTAATCTCGCTATATAAAGCGAGAAAAAAAAAAAAAATAATAATAATATACGAGAAGAATATTAGGCTCTGCTCACATCAAGTAATGTCCCTTTCAAATGGGATCCTATTCCAGTGTCCTGCTGTATGCCTAATGGGATTTGTTACATCTAAGGTTAAGTTCACATGTCATGTATTCATCTATTAGAACGGATGCATTGGGAAACGGATTTCTGCCAGATCAGTTTTTTTTGGATCCCTTAACGGATTGCTATTTAGCCATCCATTGCACTTGCATTTGTAACAGATCCGATCTTTTCTTAATGGATTCGGTGTCCATAGACTCCACATGTTAAAAACGGATCCAGCCGACATGTATAAAAACAGACAAAAAGTTGTGTTTGCACAACTTGTTTTGCAAATGGATCTCTAACGGATCCATGATAACAGCTGATTACAGGACATGTGAACCCAGCCTAACATTGCAGATATATATTGGCAAACCTCCAGATATACCTCACTGTAGGACTGAGGACCCTTTTACACATCAGTTTTTTTTTTTGCCATCAGTCACAATCAGTCGAATTTTGAAACAAAAAAAACGTATCTGGCGACTGATGCCTCTGGATCTGTTTTTTTTTCTCATTGACTTGTATTAGCGATGGCCTCAAGTTTCATCTGTCGTTCGACGGATCCGTCAAAAAATGTTTATCCGTCAGACGGAGACAACGGCCACAGTAACATACATTTCTTGTATGTCGAAAAAACGGACAGCGATGGATATGTCGCCATCCATTGTTTGGTAGAATGGAAGCCTATACACGCAGGATGCGTTGTAATCCGTCAAATGACGGAATCAGGCGACGGATTCCAATTTTTTATTTTTTTTTTTTAACTGAGCAAGCTCCGATTTATTATTTCATTCCCCCAGTCAGATCCGTCAAAAAACGGATCCGTCGCAGTTTAGCCACAATCTGCAACAGATCCGTTTAGAAAACAGATTGTGACTGATGGCAAAAAAAAACAAAAAAAAACTGATGTGTGAAAGGGGCCTAACTAGGCAAAGCACTTTGCTTGGTTACCCGATATGTACCCTGGTTACGGGTGCAGGGAGCCAGAGAGAGCATGCGCAGTGAAAATCCTAAGAATTCCGCTGCTCAAAAAAACGTAACATGCTGCGTTCCTGCCGCTCGGCGGAAGCAACGCAGCGTCGCCCAGCGGAAGCAACACAGGTCCTTTTGGCACAACCCGTCATCCATACAAGTCTATGGGAAACAGCGGAATCCGTTAACAGATTCCGCTGTTTTCCAAAAGGGCGGATTGTGACGGAAGGAAAAAAACGCAAGTGTGAAAGTACCCCGTTCCTTCTCCCTCTGTACATGTGCAGCAATGTTGCATCCTGGTTTTCTGGACTCCTGCAGTGCTTTACTGCTGAGCTGATGAATCTTGGTACAGCACTGTATAAGGCTCTGATCACACTGCATAATGGGATAATGATTAGGAACGTTACACTACATAATGACAGATTTCTCGCTGGAACCCCAAGTATTCCAGTCCCATCTGTTAGAGAAACAGTACTATATATAGTGGAGAGGAAAGAGACCAGCGTATGATGGAGTATTATGGATCTGTGAACGCAAGTGTATTCATGACTACATATTGTATACAACAATCTTTACGTCTATTACACCTCAAACAGTAACTGGATTTTATTTCATAGATCAATAGGATTTGTGAGTATAAGCAACCTTGTAACACATCTTATTAGAGAAACCTGCTTTCTCCTCTTACGCTGATCATTCATTCTCAAATTTCTTAAGTCAATGGCAAATATCTGCGTTCAGCATCCATAGACTTTCCAGACAGGAGAGGACAATTGGTGCTCAAGAAGTTCTATGGAGAACAGTAATGATGTCAGATGAATCAGCAGTAAAGTGTCTTCCTCCAGCCTATCTCTCCATACAATCTTATGAGCACCAACTGCCATCTCCTATCTCAGTAATGGGAAATGCTATCCTCACTGAACACAGATTTTACCCATGAATTAAGAATGAAAGATCAATTCCAGGAGATTAGACTAAAGCCTGTTCATGGAGTCTCTGGTCCAAAGAGAATACTACAGCTTGGACCACATCTGTCTAAAGATCTCTTGCTATGATTTCCCATAGGGGACCTGCCGTGTCAGAAGACATACACCAAACAGATCTATAGGGCCCCAGCTGCTGGGCGTTTACCATAGGAGCGTCCCTTAGGCATTTGCTTGGTTGGTATGTGTTTACTACCTTTTTCTATGGTGCCATTTCCTATACAGTGAGAGTGTTTACATATCATATCCTTTGATGCACACATACATAAACCTGTGGCCTGCAGTACCATTCTGTGCCATCTGGCAGGCACTACTGTGGGGGGCACAGCGTGGCTGGTACTGAAACAGGAGGAATATGGGGAAGTACAGATTCTGTTTTAAGTCTCCAGCCCCTCTGTGACTGTAGACTTGTGAATCCTCACATTGCGCACACTGCATGCTGTAAGGATTCTCCAGTGCCAGACGTGACTGTATGTGATTTGCATATATGCGGTCACATGCCCACTAGACTGTATCCTGCCCCCTCAATGTAAGTGTACTGTGCGAGGCCAGATACAGTCTAGTGGGAATGTGGCTGGAAGTATGGAAATCTCATACTTGTGGTCATGTTCCCATAACCCCAATAATGGAGAGAGCGGTGCCCATCTTGTCCACTCCGCTGTGGCACAAGGAAGCAGGCCAATGCCTTGGGTAGGACTGTGTAAGTCAGGGTCTCCATGGCAGGTTTTGTAGTTATAACGAGGGGGACAGGACGGCATGTAGCACTATTTTTCATGTCAAATACCGTGGTGAATGGTGCCCATCGGTCATCAGGTGCCACGCATCCAGTTTACATGTCTGATCTGTAACTATGTATCACGGTACTTTATTGCTTTACATCATTCCCTATTGACAATTGGGGGTCCAGCCACTGAGACCCCACAATCTCTACAAGGACATCAGAGCTGAGCAAGCTGTAACACTGCCCATGAAGTGCCAGAAGCACACCAACCTGCCCACGTAACACCATCTGTGGCACTTCTTATGGTGATCGATGGGTCCGAGGTGCAGACATCACCAGATATACCCATGTCACGTCTGCTGTGCAGAAACTTCCTCCAAGTCACCACTGACACATGGCAGAGGGCACATCTGTCACTAGGAGCACTGGCATTACTGCTCCATCCCTGAGCGCCAGTGTGGAAGCACTCAGGGCCCCACTGGTGTCTCCAGGGCACGACCCCCACCCGCCATGTCACTCTGCCCGGGCACACAGCACTCACTCTCACCGTTGATGCCCCTCCTCGCCTCGCTGTAGTGCGCACTCAGATACCTCCTCATGTCGCCGTCCTCCGGGCCGCTGGAGGAGAGGTGCCGCAGCCAGCCATGCCGGCCCCTGAGCGGAGGCCCCGGGCTCCCTGCCACCCTCCTACCCAGGGCCAGCCGGCAGCAGCCTCCGAGAAATGCCCGAGCAGGAGCCATGTCTGTGCTGCTGGTGAGGAGAGCGGCGCCTCTATATAGGAGGCCGGCCACTTCCTAGTGACGACACTGAGGAGAAGGCGGCCCGGGGAAGCCGGCAGGGGGGCGTATGGCACCTGTGAGGGCAGGCAGCGGGTCATAGCCCTGGTATATAGAGGGCAGGCAGCGGGTGATAGCACAGCCCTGGCGGTATGAGAGCAGTCAGTGTATCATATAGCACAGCCCTGGTGGTATGAGGGCAGTCAGCGGGTGATAGCACAGCCCTGGTGGTATGAGAGCAGTCAGTGTATCATATAGCACAGCCCTGGTAGTATGAGGGCAGTCAGCGGGTGAGAGCACAGCCCTGGTGGTATGAGAGCAGTCAGTGTATCATATAGCACAGCCCTGGTAGTATGAGGGCAGTCAGCGGGTGAGAGCACAGCCCTGGTGGTATGAGGGCAGTCAGCGGGTGAGAGCACAGCCCACCAGGGCAGTCAGCGGGTGAGAGCACAGCCCTGGTGGTATGAGGGCAGTCAGCGGGTGATGGCACAGCCCTGGTGGTATGAGGGCAGTCAGCGGGTGATGGCACAGCCCTGGTAGTATGAGGGCAGTCAGTGTATCATATAGCACAGCCCTGGTGGTATGAGGGCAGTCAGCGGGTGATGGCACAGCCCTGGTAGTATGAGGGCAGTCAGTGTATCATATAGCACAGCCCTGGTGGTATGAGGGCAGTCAGCGGGTGATGGCACAGCCCTGGTAGTATGAGGGCAGTCAGCGGGTGATGGCACAGCCCTGGTAGTATGAGGGCAGTCAGCGGGTGAGAGCACAGCCCTGGTGGTATGAGGGCAGTCAGCGGGTGAGAGCACAGCCCTGGTGGTATGAGGGCAGTCAGCGGGTGAGAGCACAGCCCTGGTGGTATGAGAGCAGTCAGCGGGTGAGAGCACAGCCCTGGTAGTATGAGGGCAGTCAGCGGGTGAGAGCACAGCCCTGGTGGTATGAGGGCAGTCAGTGGGTGAGAGCACAGCCCTGGTGGTATGAGGGCAGTCAGCGGGTGATGGCACAGCCCTGGTAGTATGAGGGCAGTCAGTGTATCATATAGCACAGCCCTGGTGGTATGAGGGCAGTCAGCGGGTGAGAGCACAGCCCTGGTTTATAGAGGACAGTCAGCGGGTGATAGCACAGCCCTGGTGGTATGAGAGTAGTCAGTGTATCATATAGCACAGCCCTGGTGGTATGAGGGCAGTCAGCGTGTGATAGCACAGCCCTGATGGCATGAGGGCAGTCAGCGGGTGATAGTATACCGCCCTGAGAGGGGCTCGGCCGCTCCGCTGCTCAGGCCAAGCCGCTCGAGGTCCGGGCTCGGGTTGTCGGTGGCACGAGCGCCTCCGGACCGGGGGGCCACGTCGCTCTGTTAAGGGGAGGCAGTGGGGTGGTGGTGTGGGACGAGGTCCGCAGCCGGGGGGCGCGTTGTCGTCGGACGGGTCGTGACGCCACCCACGGGTCGTGGTGACGGGATGCACCACCGCTGCGACTGGAGTGAAGGGGGCTACCGGGATCGGTGTTGCAGCCGCAGCTTAGATGTTAGCCCCTCCATGGGTAGGGGCAGTGTGTCCCGGGGCCCGGTGAGAGACTGGCGACGGTGTTGTTGTCGGGGTGCAGGGTGCCGTGCTGCGGTGCAGTGTCGTGCCCGGATGGCACTGGTCTACTCACAATTAATTCACACTCAGAGTCACTGGTAAACCAAAGTTCGGGTATGGTCGGGTCCCGCAGCCGACTGCTTGTGTCCCTTGTGAGGGTTGATGGTGTCCCCTTTCCCTTGCACCTCTTGTTGTAGTTTTCGGCTCCCCTGCCTGGGCAGTGGTAGCCTGCTCCCCGGCGTTGAGCTGCCGGAGGAGCCCTCAGTTGCCCGGAGGTGCTGGCCCGTCGGATGTTTGGCCCTTGGCGGTGGCTCTCACCCGGTATCGGTGGGCTTTTGCCTTCTTTCGGGACTTTGGGTGAGGATGAACCCGTGAGTTCCAGACTGCAATCAGTTAATTTGCCTATACTCAGTGGCTTCTAAGCTAGGACGGGGTCTGAGTACCCGGTTTCTGGTGCTCCGGTAAACGGTTGACTCCCCGGTTCAGGGCCGGCGGGCTCCAACCCTGGCCCGGTCCCTACGGTTCCGCTGGTTGCTGTACTGCCACCACCGTCTGCCTGCCTGACGTTACGGGGATCCCAGGCTCCAACCCGAGTCCCTGACAGCTCTGCTCCTCTGCACCTCCTGTCACTGTCCCTGTACAACTTAATCTGTTTGTATTTCCTGCCTCAGGACAGTAGTCTCCTCGGTGGGCATGCCTTTCCGCCTGACTCCGCCCACCTGTTGTGCCCTACTTGCCCTGAGGGGGGCATCAGGTCTCCCCTTCGGGTGACTGATGTGTCCTCACAAAGGATGGGGGGGGTGTAATGTGGTAGGTGTTGTTACCTGTGACCCCTGGGGTCCAAAGCGTCACATTCCCCCTTGGTTTAATGCAGACTGTCCGCGGGCTGCCCGACCAGCTCCGGTTTATTTTTCATTTTCTTTTAACTGTAAAAAGGGTAAAACGGGAAACATTTACAATTATAATAACATTTATACAATATATGATTTCTGCAGGTCTTCCCATAACGGGAGGCATTTACTTTAACGTTGCATAACTTTATTAATGGAACGGGTTCATGTCCTTCCGCCTTTCCCACCCAAACAACCTAGCCTTGATGCTGCCCCTAAGAAATGGGCAGCACCCCTTTTCCCCAGTCTGGAAAAAGTAACATGGCCAGATCACCCAGGCGGGAACGGGTAAGGTGCGGCGCACCCGGATGTTGCCAAAGGGCTCCACAGAGGATGGTCACCGGTCCTGGTGGTGACCGGACCCCAGCCTGCGCTGCTGCGGGTCCTACCTCCAGTTTGCCTCTCCGGAGGCTAACGGAACGAGAAGGCATGTTAAAAGGGGCAGATAGGGCAATATTTACAAGCCCAAAAGTTTTTGGGGGGCCGGCAAGTCAACGGCCTTGTCCATGAGCAGTCACTCACGCAACAGGGTTGTCAACGGGGGTCAAACAGAAGTCCCAACGGGGACGGGTCCTTTTATAACGTAATCAGGTGAGTGTCTCGTCAATTGGTTACTGGTTCATTCAACTTATATACACAATCAAGTCTCGCACCCCTAAATGGCAGTCTCCCTGTACCTTAGCGGGGGCCTGACTAGGTTGGGGCGGGTGGATCGTCTCACTACTGGAGTGTCAGTGGAAGGTAACGGGAGAGCGGGGACAACAGGTCCCTCTTCCCGGGTGTCGGGTGGATTAGGTAGAGGCCTAGGGGGACTGGGGGTAGGTGCATCCCTGGGCACTGGCTCTGCTGGTTCTCTGGTGGGCGTTTCCGTCTCCACTTCTTCCGCGGGTTGCAGGAACATTATCACGGGAACAATCACTGCACCATTCTGCATGGGCCAGTCTGCTGGAAAATCTCCCATAACGGTATGGATCACCTCTTTCTTTGTTGCTTTATCACGGGGCACGGGAACTGGGGCCTCTCCTACCAGCCTCAGGGGATCCGGGCATCTCTTCAGGTGGTCCCTTGAAACGGTAGCCACCGTCCTCCCCTGGTCACGACTGATCAGGTAGGTCTTCTTATTCTCCCATCCAGTGGGCTGTATGACATATGGGGTCCTCTCCCACTGGTCGTCAAGCTTATGGGTTCTGCGTTTACGCTTCAGCACCACATCTCCTGGTTCGAAGGGAGTAGCCGGACCTCGTTGGTTAAAGCGCTGTTCCTGCTTCTCCCGGCTCTGACGCAGGTTCCGCTCCACATACTCCTGAATCCGCCGGTACTGTACTTGGCGTTTGGCATCCCAGCTGGCGGTGGAGGGCAGGGCTTCGGTCGCTTCCAAGCCCATCTCTAGGTCTACCGGCCGTCGCCCGGGTCGGGCCCTCATCAGGTACGCCGGGGTTCTCTTGGTGGAACTACAGGGTATGTTGTTGTACATATCTACCAAGTCGGGCAGCTTCTCCGGTCACAAGTTCCGCTCTTCCAGGGGCAATGTTTTGAGGAGGTTCAGGACCAGATGGTTCATCTTCTGACACATCCCATTGGTCTGGGCATGGTAGGGGGTGGTCCAGATTTTCTTGCACCCGTACAAGTGGCAGAACTCCTGAAACACTTCTGCTTCAAAGGCCGAACCCTGATCCATAAGCACCTTTTCTGGGTAGTCATGGGGCCAGCAGAAGTAGGCTTGAAAGGCCCTGGCAGCGGTGCGGCCAGTTAGATCTTTTACCGGGACAACCACCATGAATCGGGAGTAGTGGTCCACGATGGTTAAGGCGTAGGTGTACCCGTTTCGGCTGGGCGCAAGCTTGACATGGTCCAAGGCAACCAATTCCAGCGGCTGGTGGGTAAAAATCGGCTGCAGCGGGTCCCTTTGGCTAGCTTCATCCCGTCTTCTCAGCGTACAAGGGCCGCACTCTCGGCACCACGCCTCTACGGAATCCCGCATCCCACTCCAGTAGAACCGCTCTCGTAACAGCATCTCCAGCTTCTTCCAACCGAAGTGCCCAGCGCCGTCATGATAAGCTCGAAGGACCTTGGGTACACAATCCTGAGGCACCACCAACTGGCGAACTTTTTCGTGGGTCTTCGGGTCAATCAACTCCCGGTACTACTTCTGCTGGTACAGGCACAGGCGGTCCCTCTCTTTCCACAGTGGCTGGGCCTTGGAAGGGGCCGCTGAGTCCATTCGGCGCACGCCTTGGGCTAGCAGGGTCTTGACCAGTCGGACCGCAAGCGCCTGGTCTTGGGCTTCTCGACACTCCTGACTGGGCAGCGGATCGAGGTTCACCTGCTGCTGGGCCACACAGGGCTTCTCCTCCTGTGGCCGGTGAAACGCGGGCAGCTCTATCTCCTCCAAACAGTCCTCCGCCCCCTCATCAGATAGATGCGGCATCCTGGATAGGGCGTCTGTGTTGGTGTTCTTGCACCTGGCTCGGTACTTGACAGTGAAGTCGTAGTTAGCCGAGCCATCCACCTTTGTTCGAGGGCTCCTAGCTTGGCCATGTCCAGGTGCGTTAACGGGTTGTTGTCCGTGTAGGCGGTGAACTTTGCTGCGGCCAGGTAGTGCTTGAACCTTTCGGTTATTGCCCACACCAGGGCCAGGAACTCCAGTTTGAAGGAGCTGTAGTTCTCGGGGTTCTGCTCGGTGGGTCGAAGCTTCCTGCTAGCATAGGCGATCACCTTCTCCTTTCCGTCCTGGACCTGGGACAGCACGGCGCCTAGACCCACATTGCTGGCGTCTGTGTACAACACGAAGTGAAGGCCGTAGTCTGGGTAGGCTAGGATCTCCTCTCCTGTCAATGCCGACTTCAGCTGCCGAAAGGACTCTTCCTGCTGCTCACCCCACACAAACGGGGTCCCGGATGGTCTACCAACCTTGGTCTGTCCCACGAGGTCTTGCATTGGGGAGGCCATTTTCGTGTACCCCTTGATGAAGCGGCGGTAGTAGCCCACCAGGCCCAAGAACTGTCGTACCTCTCTCACTGTGGTCGGGCGGGGCCATTCTTGGATGGCTGTGATCTTCTCCAAGTCCGGGGCCACAACCTCAGCACTCACCACATGCCCGAGATACTGCACTTCGGGCTTCAGCAGGTGGCATTTGACACATCCGCCAGGTGCTCCAGATGGGATTCATACGTCCTGGAGTATACGATCACATCATCCAGATACAGTAGAACTGTTTCGAAGTTAAGATGACCAAGACAACACTCCATCAACCTCTGGAAGGTCCCCGGGGCATTACACAGCCCGAACGGCATGCTGTTGAATTCGCAGAGTCCCATCGGGGTAGTAAACGCGGTTTTCTCACGGTCCTCCGGCGCAACTGCCACCTGCCAGTAGCCACTGGTGAGATCAAGAGTGGAGAAATAGTTAGCGGTTTTCAGCGTGGCCAGAGACTCCTCGATGCGTGGGAGAGGTTAGGCATCCTTATGTGTGATCTGGTTGATTTTGCGGTAGTCCACGCACATCCTCATGGTGCCATCCTTCTTCTTCACTAGCACCAGTGGGGCTGCCCAGGGACTACAACTATCCCGAATGACCCCCGCCTCCTTCATGTTGTGCAGCATATCTTTAGCGCACTGATAATGTGCTGGGGGAATTGGCCTATACCTCTCCTTAATGGGCAGGTGTGTGCCTGTAGGGATATTGTGTTGGACCCCCTTAATCCTCCCGAAGTCTAGTGCATGTTTGCTAAAAACTTGCCCGTACTCCTGAACCTCCCGGTATACCCCCTCCTTGTGAAGTGCGGGGGTAGATTAGATTCGGTGCCGACATGTAGCTCCCGGCACCAGGCCTCTGGCTGTAAGGGTGATGTATTGTGGCTAGTGTCAGGTGCAGGGACAGTGGGAGCCGTCTCGTGGATGGCGTGGGTGTCTATGGTGAACAGCTTAGCTATCGTGGCATAGCGGGGAAGCCTAACTTCTTCTCCACAGTTCAGCACTCTCACCGGCACTCTCCCCTTCTTGACGTTAATCACCCCTCTGGCGGCCATTACAGTGGGCCAGTGTTCCGAAGGCGAGGGCTCCACCATCGCCGGGTAATCCTGTCCCTGGGGGCCGACTGCTGCTCTGCACCAGATCATCATTTCGCTCCTGGTGCCACATCCATCACCCGCGCACCACCAATCTCTCCACCTGTCAGTTTCACTTGCTGCCGCTGCAGGAGGGCCCGGATCTCGCGCTGGAGTGCCCTCTGCCGGCCCCCTCCTGCCGTGGCGGACAACTCCTGCAGCAAGTTCAACACCTCACCCATGCAGTGTTCCATCACCTTCGTCCCTAACACTATCTTCGTGTTACGGTCACTAGACTCATGCAGTACTACAATCATTCCCTGTCACTTCAGTTCTGTCCTTCCCACAGTCAGGGTTACTTCCTTAAGCCCCACTTGAGTCATAGGTAGTCCGGTAGCTGCAACAACAGTCATGCCACTATCGGGAGGGCTAAGTTCACTGTCATCCCAATACTGCTGGTACAACGTATAGGGCATGGTCGTTACCTGCGATCCAGTGTCCAATAAGGCTGTGATCGGGACCCCATCCACTGCCACCGAGATGATAGGGCGGCCTCCAACATACCGATCCCGCCAGTCCGCCGGGCCATGGGGGTCTACTCCTGAGGATTGGCCCTTGGCCCCAGGGGTTGTTCGTTTAACGGACAGCGACGAGCATAATGGCAAGGCTGGTTATAACGGTAGCACACCGGCAGCCCATACCGGGGGTCATGGGCCCTCCTCCGCTGCATCCACGGGATATCCTCGGGACGGTCGGCGAGCTGGATACTATCCAGGGGCTTGACTCTCGACGGAAGCTTGAGTGCGGCGATCACACGGGCGAGATCCTCATTCATGCGTTGCACCTTATCAGCCAGCTCGTCCCTCGCCCCAGCGGGTACAGCTGGGGCCGGTAGGGACAACAGTGGGGGTAGTACAGTGACAGGAGCGGTGGTGGCCAGCCAGGGGGCCGCGTCCGGGGGGGTTAACCTCCAGGGGCTGTAGGGCCTTGATTGCCCGCTCTTTTACTACTGCAAAGTCCAGGTCAGGGTGCTCAAGGGTCCACAGCCGCAGCTGCTTGCGGTCTTCGGCAGACCCCAGGCCCCGTAGGAACTGCTCCACCAACATCTTGTTGCTATCGGCCTCACTGATGGTATCTACCCGCTTCAGGGTTCGGAGAGCCGTCTGCAGACGTAAGGCGTAGTCCCTGATGCTGTCTGCTGACCGCTGCCGGCAGTGGTAAAACTGCATCCGGAGTTCGGCTGCGGTGCGAGTCTCGAAGGCGGCTTGGAGCTTTTCAAAGATATTGGTCACAGAGGCCCGGTCCACGTCAGCCCAGGTCTCAGTCTCCTGCTCAGCCGCCCCAGTCAGCTAAGACTACCACCGCTCGCTGCTTGCCAGTCATGGCATACAGGTCGAGAACCGAGCATATCTTTTTCCAGAAAGCCTGCAACGTATCAGGCTTCCCGTTGTACTGGGGTAGCCAGGCTGCACCGGGCACATAGGGCAGGGAGATCGGCATTACCAGGGCGACCGCCGGACCCGCGGCCTCCTCCGCTCGTGCGACCGGAGCAGGGACAACCGCATCCCCGCCGCTGGGCGCCGCCGCTCTGGCGTCCTGCACCATCCCATCATCTCCGCTGGGTGCCGACATGTTCTCGCCGCTTCCCCCCCTGGTTTTCTCTTAGCACTCCTCCTTCGGGGGCGGGGCTTCACTTTCGCGCCTTCACTGCTCGGGGAAGACGACTCAAGCGGGAAACTTTCGTGCCAAGATGGCGGAACTTCAACTTTTTCGGCAGGACGCCGCTGAAAAATACTTCTAAGGCGCACTTCCACAGGTAAGTGGACTGTCCGAATCCTGTTCGTGATGCCAGAAGAGTCGATGTGTACCGCCCTGAGAGGGGCTCGGCCACTCCGCTGCTCGGGCCGAGCCGCTCCGCTGCTCGGGCCGAGCCGCTCGAGGTCCGGGCTCGGGTTGTCGGTGGCACAAGCGCCTCCGGCCCGGGGGCCACGTCGCTCTGTTAAGGGGAGGCAGTGGGGTGGTGGTGTGGGACGAGGGCCACATTGTCATCGGACGGGTTGTGACGCCACCCACGGGTCGTGGTGACGGGATGCACCACCGCTGCAGCTGGAGTGAAGGGGGCTCCCAGGAGCGATGTTGCGGCCGCAGCTTAGATGTTAGCCCCTCAGTGGGTAGGGGCGGTGTGTCCCGGAGCCCGGTGAGAGACTGGCGACGGTGTTGTTGTCGGGGTGCAGGGTGCCGTGCTGCGGTGCAGTGTCGTGCCCGGATGGCACTGGTGTACTCACGATTAATTCACACTCGGAGTCACTGGTAAACCAAAGTTCGGATATAGTCGGGTCCCGCAGCCGGCTGCTTGTGTCCCTTGTGAAGGTTGATGGTGGCCCCTTTCCCTTGCACCTCTTGTTGTAGTTTTCGGCTCCCCTGCCTGGACAGTGGTAGCCCGCTCCCCGGCGTTGAGCTGCCGGAGGTGCCCTCAGTTGCCCGCAGGCACTGGCCCGTCGGATGTTTGGCCCTTGGCGGTGGCTCTCACCCGGTATCGGTGGGCTTTTGCCTTCTTTCGGGACTTTGGGTGAGGATGAACCCGTGAGTTCCAGACTGCAATCAGTTAATTTGCCTATACTCAGTGGCTTCTAAGCTAGGACGGGGTCTGAGTACCCGGTTTCTGGTGCTCCGGTAAACGGTTGACTCCCCGGTTCAGGGCCGGCAGGCTCCAACCCTGGCCCGGTCCCTACAGTTCTGCCGGTTGCTGTACCGGTACTCCTGCAGGCGGCCACCACCGTCTGCCTGCCTGATGTTACGGGGATCCCAGGCTCCAACCCGAGTCCCTGACAGCTCTGCTCCTCTGCACCTCCTGTCACTGTCCCTGTACAACTTAATCTGTTTGTATTTCCTGCTTCAGGACAGTAGTCTCCTCGGTGGGCGTGCCTTTCCGCCTGACTCCACCCACCTGGTGTGCCCTACTGGCCCTGAGGGGGCATCAGGTCTCCCCTTCGGGTGACTGATGTGTCCTCACAAGGGATGGGGGTGTGTGTGTATTGTGGTAGGTGTTGTTACCTGTGACTCCTGGGGTCCAGGGCGTCACAATAGCACAGCCCTGGTGGCATGAGGGCAGTCAGCGGGTGCCCTGTGAGGGCAGTGTGTTATATAGCGGCCCCGGTACCTGCGAGGGCAGTCAGTGTGTTATATAGAATAACGTTTGGAACACCATTCTAAGTCTGAACTGGGTGCAAAAACCTTAAAAAACATCACTATGGGGAGATAAGGTATGCACACCAGTGACTATGTAAGGGGAATACATGAAATAGCAGAAACTGCTGTGTGAATACTGACTTGAAAAATCCAATAGCTATATGTAAGAGTGAAAATGTGAAAAATGGAATCTGCATTACTGCCATGAACATATGAATCAAGAGAAATTTAGCTACTGAATTGATCAATGCAATAGAGCCCCAATACTACACTAAAGTATTTCTCTACGTTGGGGTCCCTAGCTTGTGTGTGTCCTCTCATGCAGTTAAAAAACTTACCGTGTATGGGAAGCTGAGACCCAGGCTATTTATGCGTATGATATGGATTGGCAATAGGTGTGGTTGGGGAGGGTTCACAAACGAAAAACTACTAACAAATAAGAAATAACGTTTGGAACACCATTCTAAGTCTGAACTGGGTGCAAAAACCTAAAAAAACATCACTATGGGGAGATAAGTTATGCACACCAGTGACTATGTAAGGGGAATACATGAAATAGCAGAAACTGCTGTGTGAATACTGACTTGAAAAACCCAATAGCTATATTTCGTTTGTGAACCCTCCCCAACCACACCTATTGCCAATCCACATGATACGCATAAATAGCCTGGGTCTCAGCTTCCCATACACAGTAAGTTTTTTAACTGCATGAGAGGACACACACAAGCTAGGGACCCCAACGTAGAGAGATACTTTGGCGTAGTGTTGGGGCTCTATTGCATTGATCAATTCAGTAGCTAAATTTCTCTTGATTCATATGTTCATGGCAGTAATGCAGATTCCATTTTTCACATTTTCACTCTTACATATAGCTATTGGATTTTTCAAGTCAGTATTCACACAGCAGTTTCTGCTATTTCATGTATTCCCCTTACATAGTCACTGGTGTGCATACCTTATCTCCCCATAGTGTGTTATATAGCACAGCCCTGGCACCTGTGAGGGCAGTCAGTGTGTTATATAGCACAGCCCTGGCACCTATGAGGGCAGTCAGTGTGTTATATAGCACAGCCCTGGCACCTGTGAGGGCATTGTGTCATATAGCGGCCCTGGTACCTGTGAGGGCAGTCAGTGTGTTATATAGCACAGCCCTGGCACCTGTGAGGACAGTCAGTGTGTTATATAGCACAGCCGTGGTACCTGTGAGGGCAGTCAGTGTGTTATATAGCACAGCCCTGGCACCTGTGAGGGCAGTCAGTGTGTTATATAGCACAGCCCTGGCACCTATGATGGCCGTCAGTGTGTTATATAGCACAGCCCTGGCACCTGTGAGGGCAGTCAGTAGGTTATATAGCACAGCCCTGGCACCTGTGAGGACAGTCAGTGTGTTATATAGCACAGCCGTGGCACCTGTGAGGGCAGTCAGTGTGTTATATAGCGGCCCCGGTACCTGTGAGGGCAGTCAGTGTGTTATATAGCCCAGCCCTGGTACCTGTGAGGGCAGTCAGTGTGTTACATAGCACAGCCCTGGCACCTGTGAGGGCAGTCAGTGTGTTATATAGCACAGCCCTGGTACCTATGAGGGCAGTCAGTGTGTTACATAGCACAGCCCTGGCACCTGTGAGGGCAGTCAGTGTGTTATATAGCACAGCCCTGGTACCTATGAGGGCAGTCAGTGTGTTACATAGCACAGCCCTGGCACCTGTGAGGGCAGTCAGTGTGTTATATAGCACAGCCCTGGCACCTATGAGGGCAGTCAGTGTGTTACATAGCACAGCCCTGGCACCTGTGAGGGCAGTCAGTGTGTTATATAGCACAGCCCTGGTACCTATGAGGGCAGTCAGTGTGTTACATAGCACAGCCCTGGCACCTGTGAGGGCAGTCAGTGTGTTATATAGCACAGCCCTGGTACCTATGAGGGCAGTCAGTGTGTTACATAGCACAGCCCTGGCACCTGTGAGGGCAGTCAGTGTGTTATATAGCACAGCCCTGGTACCTATGAGGGCAGTCAGTGTGTTATATAGCACAGCCCTGGCACCTGTGAGGGCAGTCAGTGTGTTATATAGCACAGCCCTGGCACCTGTGAGGGCAGTCAGTGTGTTATATAGCACAGCCCTGGTACCTATGAGGGCAGTCAGTGTGTTACATAGCACAGCCCTGGCACCTGTGAGGGCAGTCAGTGTGTTATATAGCACAGCCCTTGCACCTATGAGGGCAGTCAGTGTGTTACATAGCACAGCCCTGGCACCTGTGAGGGCAGTCAGTGTGTTATATAGCACAGCCCTGGTACCTATGAGGGCAGTCAGTGTGTTTTATAGCACAGCCCTGGCACCTGTGAGGGCAATCAGCATGTATAGATGGTGCTTTGAGGATAGTTAGCATGTTGTATCACAGCTGTGGTTTTATAAGTGCATCACTTTGTTATAGCACAGCCCTGGTGTATAGAGGGCATTCAGCTTGTTATATAAGTGCATCTCAATAAATTAGAATATCATCAAAAAGTTAATTTATTTCAGTAATTCAATACAAAAAGGGAAACGCATATATTATATAGAGTCGTTACACATAGAGTGATCTATTTCACGTGCTGATGATTATGGCTTACAGCCAAAGAAAACCCAGAAGTCATTATCTCAGAAAATTAGAATAATTACCACAAAACACCTGCAAATGCTTCTTAAGCGTTTAAAATGGTCCGTTAGTCTGGTTCAGTAGGATACACAATCATGGGGAAGACTATGGACTTGACAGATGTCCACAAGGAAGTCATTGGAACACTACACAAGGAGGGTAAGCCACAAAAAGTCATTGATAAAGAAGCTGGTTGTTCAGAGTTCTGTATCCAAGATTATTCATGGAAGGTTGATTGGAAGGAAAAAGTGTGGTACAAAAAGGTGCACAAGCAACCAGGATAACCGCAGCCTTGATGGGATTGTTAAGAAAAATTTAAAAATTTGGGGGAGATTCACAAGGAGTGGACTGCTGCTGGAGTCAGTGCTTCAAGAGCCACCACACACAGACGTATCCAGGACATGGGCTACAAGTGTCGCATTCCTTGTGTCAAGCCACTCATGACCAATATACAATGCCAGAAGTATCTTACCTGGGCTAAGGAGAAAAAGAACTGGACTGTGCTCAGTGGTCCAAGGTGTTGTTTTCAGATGAAAGTAAATTTTGCATTTCATTTGGAAATCAAGGAAGAGTGGAGAGGACACAATCCAAGCTGCTTGAGGTCTAGTGTGAAGAATTCCACAATCAGTTATGGTTTGTGGAGCCATGTTATCTGTTGGTGTAGGTCCAATGTGTTTTATCAAGACCAAAGTCAGCGCAGCCATCTATCCGGAAATTTTAGAGCACTTCATGCTTCCCTCTGTCAACAAGCTTTTTGGCGATAGAAATGTCATTTTCCAGCACAACTTGGCACCTGTTCAGACTGCCAAAAGTACCAATACCTGGTTTAGTAACCACAGTATCACTGTGCTTGATTGGCCAGCAAAGAAGGATTTTTGTGTACTCACCGTAAAATCTCTTTCTCTGAGTCTTCATTGGGGGACACAGGACCATGGGTTATGCTGCTGTCACTAGGAGGCTGACACTAAGTAAACAGAAAAAGTTAGCTCCTCCTCAGCAGTATAACCCCTGAGCCGGAGGCGGGCTCAATCAGTTTAGTGCACAAGCAGTAGGAGGAGAATCAACCATTCTGGATAATACAGATAAAAACTATGAATAATAGTCGTGTGACGAGTGGCCTGGGAAATAGCCACTGAGGTAACCGACAGGTAATATATATACCAAATACCACAAGCAGGGTGGGTGCTGTGTCCCCCAATGAAGACTCAGAGAAAGAGATTTTACGGTGAGTACACAAAAATCCTTCTTTCTCTATCGTTTCATTGGGGGACACAGGACCATGGGACGTCCAAAAGCAGTCCCTGGGTGGGAAGAAAAACCATCACCGGAGATAGGAAGGCAACCGCTTCCCCGTCGGGCTTGCGCCAGACTTACAAGCCCTTACGTTGTTACAGGTGTGTCACTGCCACCCGCAAACCCTACTCCAAAGTTGGCCGTTGCCGAAGCTTGGGCGTGAGCCTGGTAGGAACTAGTAAAGGCATGCCGACTAGATCGGGTGGCGGCCCAGGGAACCTGGACGGACGACATCTGGAGTCCAATCGTCCAAAGGGGTACCCCTTGCTCGGTAGACCGCGGCGGAAGTCCGCCCTTCATGCGATAGTCTTCACATATGGAGTAATAGATCCATGTGAAAAATCTGGCCCCTGGCGCCGAAGGTGGACTGGTTGTCGGTGTAACCGAACAGGGTGTCCTGCAGACATGCAAGACTGAGGGCTCATACCAGTTCTGGAACGAACTAGGCCCCTTTCCGGCTGAGAGAGGAGACTAGAACCGAAAACCGAATACTAAACACCTCTTCTGGAAGGAAACAGCGAGCTGCCTTGGACAGAAACGACGAGTTCTGGCCGGAGCCTCCCCTTGTCCTGCTGGAGGCGCTGGAAAAACAAAAAGGGGGGAAGAACGACAAGAGGGCTGTCCGCCCTGATGCTGTCTGTAACAACGAGATGGCCACGAGGAGCCCACCTAACAAAAAACAGGTGGGGCCGGGAAAAAAGGGGGTACCTTGAACGAACCCCCCACTGGAAAAAAGAACCCACGTTCTTAGGGAACGATGAAACAGCCGAGCCAGATGGACGCTTCTCTGAGCGAAGGCTCTGATTGGAGGACGGAAGTGAAAAGACTCCGAAAAAAAAAATCGAAGCGAAATGGGCCGACACCTGGCCGATACGGGGACGCGCGGGAGGGCCGCATTCGGATCTGACTGGAAGAATGCCAGCAAAAAGGAGGGAAGATGTGGTCCTCACCCACCGGGGGAGCTCTTTCCTAGTGGAAATAGATCCTGGAGGAAACTGGATTCCCGGCCCTCCACGTTGTCTGTAATCCTCTTGCCAACAGACCTGACCGTGGCAGTACCCGTGATCCACTGGTGAGGCCGTCGAACTTGGGACCTTTGAGTCCTGGTAGAGGAGAGGGGCCCCGACACGGAGAACTTGGCGGTCGAGAAGGAGCCCCGGGGCCTTCGTGAGGAGTTGAGTAGGCTATGCGAACTATGCTCGCCTGGGTCACTCCAGAGGCATCGATGCCTTGGTCCATCCTGAGAACCCTCGAGATCATGGGAAGCTGCGGGAAGATGCAGGAGAACCTGAACAGGCTACTGACCGGTCGAGGGTGTCGTCACCTAGTCCAGAGCAGGTGGTACACTCGAAGCACTATTGACTTGAAAATTGGAACGGGAGAACAATAAGTCCACGACTGGAGGTCTTCCCTCGCCCGTGAACTGACTGGTGACTTCCCTGTTGAGGAGCTCTTTCCCCAAGGGAGGTTTTTCCTACCGAAAAAATCGGCCGTCCCAAACGTCCATGCCGGGGATGGACTGCCGAGATTAGCGAGTTAATGGACCCGTCCCAGGGCAAAAACTTCTTGGCCTCTTCCTTTGCCATGACACTCTCTGCGTCTACCTGGCGGATGATGCACGTCACCGCTGTGGTATGGTCCGACTGGAACCTGACTGGGCAAGGCCCGACCCAGAGAAGAATTGTAGCCGTGCTAACCGGATGACTCTGGCTTCCGGAATGTTGAAGGGAAAACAAAGCTCTAGGGCTGTCCCTCGGGACCGTGCCGAGGAAAAAAGTGGGGGTAGCATACCCCAGCACGGGAGACTGGTGACGGTTGATAATATCCTCCAGCGGAGGGAAGGGAAGCTTCTCAAGGGACGATTACGAAGACTGGTCCGCTATGAGAAGATTGGCGGTTCAACCGTGGAGACGGAACCCTCTTTGTCTCCGATCTTCAGTTTGGTCCACTGGAGAGAGAAGGATGAAATCTGGTACGTGCACCGTCACCATCGCCTGCACAGGCTGCCGAGGTCTCGCATAGCCAAAACGGGAGCGGGTGGCAAGGGTACGCGGGACTCTGTGCCAGGAAGGAAAACTATTCCTGCGTGAGGAGTAGCTACCCCTGACCGGGCTCGAAAAAACCGTGCCTAAGGGATGATGGACTGAGCCGGGGTCTGGGAGGACTCGTTCCGGTATCTCAGCTACCCTAGTAGCGGAAAGTGAATGTGACAGTCTAAACCTCAAGCAAGGAATCTTGAAGGGAGAACCCTGGGCCTCCCGGCCGTACTTGGGCGTAGAGAACCTGGCAGCCCTGTAGAGTAGGGTGCGCAGGGACAGAGGTCACTGCCAACGCTCTTACAAAAAACTGGAACGGTCCCCTGCCACGCAAGGCGGAGGGACTGTTGGAGGGAAGGAGGCTTCCTGACGAGAGCGGCGTGAACGGGCTGGGACCTAGTGTGAGGGAACGATCCTGATGCCTCTGGGTCGATGCAGGGAAAGGGATGAACCGTTCCCTTACGTAGTCTAGGGGAGAGAAGTACTCTACCCTGACGTAGCCAAGGGGGGCCACTGAACTCGCCTATCTTCAGAGGGGCGTTCCCTAAAGTCGGAAGGGAAGTCAGTGACCTCCTAGATGCCGAATCTGCGTTCCTGATCCCTAGTCAGAGGTCTCGACGGGTGGACCCACTGATGGTAGAGGCTCAGGCCGAGCGGCAGGCAGGCCCCAGGTATGTGAAGAGAGGGTACTCACTGAAGATGATAACCAGTCCTGGGACGGCATAGGTGGAACTTGGTCCGCTGCGTATGGAGTTCGCTGATTCTCTGAGGGACGCCACGTTCGGGATGAGAAACCCGGAGGAACACAGACGGGTCGACTACGGGGTGGGGTGCCCCTTTCCATTTGGAGCCCCTTTTCTAGAAGGGGTAATGACAATAAAAGGACTTACCACTGGTAAAAATCGAGGCCTGGGATTATCCGTGAAAACGCAGTCACACGGCGAACTGTATTCCAATGAAACCGCAGGGGCCTGCCCTCTTCGTCTCTGCAAGGTGACTGCCCCCTCTCTCCAGAGCCCTTTGGGGGAATGATAATGACAAAAACACACGACTTACCGCTGGTAACCGCCGTGTCTGGTAGATGTCTGTGATCCAAGACTCCAGTGTAGCATGGCCATACTCTCCGAACACTCCTTTGGAGAAGGGAATAATGACAATGACATGGCTTACCGCTGGTAAACGTCGTGACCGGTGGTTGTCTGTGAACACATGGTAACTCGGCGAACTCCGGATGTCCCCCGAGCCCATCAAGGGTCTGCTCCAAACGCCCTAAAGGAGACCTGGGTGCACGGAGAGAAGAGGGGCTGACCGTAGCCTTACGGCTTGACTCACCGTTTCTAGCATGCTATACGTCCTGCGCCAAAACATCCAGGCCCTGCTCGGAGTCCAGCGTAGATGGAAAGCCTGGGCCAACACCCGAGGGGTCGTAAGACTACCGTAGGAAGGGCAGTCTAGACCTGGGGAATAAGGTGGAAACACTGGGGGGCCACGAAAGACGAGACCTGGCGGGACCGCTTCTAGCCTAGGAAAAAGGTCCCTGGTACGGGACCCGTCTCCCCGAGGGAATGGCGCCGTTCTGTGGATGGTATGACCAAGCGTCGGCGGGGGACGCAGCGCATGTGCACGAACCCGAGGGACGTCAGCGAGGGAATATATGGCCTGAAACAGGGCGTTAACCAGCCGGCAGGGGCGAGATACAGTGGCGAGCGGTGCCAGGGACTGCGGTAGCTGTCAACACCAATCTGCCATTATGTGCGAAAAATTACCGTTAAGGGAAACGCAAACTTGAGGTACCGGTCCCAAATAACTAAAAAACTCAGCTCTGAGAGCTCTATAGACTAACCCTATTGGGATGTGTCTTGATGCAAAGCCCGGAAAGGCACCTGAAGGGTTAAAAAATCTAATGTACAAAACGCAAACCCTGAGTAAAAGAAAAGCCCCACTGTATTTAATAATCCTTGAAAACTTGGGTCTATTTTCCCCTGATATACTGGCTGCTGCAGCGTCAGCAAACCGCATACCAGGAGTTTGACATAATCCTCTCTTTTTTTTTTTTTTTTTTTCAATGAACGCTGAGGAGGCTGGAGGCGGGCCCAGGAGAGCGGGAAAAAACATCCACCGCCCCCACTGTGATGCGTGGGGCTGAGCGGAGAGCGGGGACGGAGCGGCCGGCGGCCAATCACGATGCGGCGGGGGGCGGGCCTGTGACGCCGGAGACAGGGCCGAAGCCGGGGCCTAAATTTTGAGGCAGCCGGCGCATATGAATCTAGAGACCGCGGTTCTACTTGCGGGAGCGGCGGCGCGGCAGCTGGTACCGGCCGAGCACTGCAGGTGTGGAGAGGAGTCCAGCGCCGGATGAAGACGCGGCTGGGGCGCCCGGTGAGTAGGCCCGGACTGGGGCCTAAATTAGAAACAGCCGGCGCAGGGAAAGGTAGAGACCGACGGTCCTACCTGCGGGAGCGGCAGCGCGCAGCAATGTCCGGGCACCGGCCGAGGTGCTCGGTGACTGTGAGTAGGCCCGGACCGGGGCCTATATCTTGTAGCCGCCCGGGAGAAGGTAGGGGGAGTGTCCTACCTGGTCGGCGGCGCCGCATCTGGCAGTGTGCAGGCGTGGAGCTCTGCACCTGTGTCCGTGTGCTCCGCACACCGGAGGGCTGGCTGCGGGCCGCAGAAGAAGAATGAGGCAGGCAGGCAGGGAGATGGACGCCGGTGAGGGTAGGGAGCCCCTCTGTAGTGAGGCAGCGCTGCGGGCCCGATCATCATCCAGACGCGCTGCGAGGTCCAGTCCCTGCTGTATGCCCCTTGCACCCTTTGGGGTGATACCGCAGAGTGAATAGGGGGTGCCCCGTAAGGATTAGCTCCGCGTGCCAACCCGGGAGTGGTACCGTGGAATTGGACGGGGGAGAGGGCCCGGCAAGTCAAGCTTCTGCGACCCAGGGGAGTGGTACCCACACGGGCTGCGAGAGCTGAGGTAGAGAAAACGATACCTGCAGAAAAAGAAAAATCCAACAGATGAGAGCGACGAGCGTCGCCGAGAGAAAAATGAAAAAATATACGCAAAAAAACAAGTGGCTGAAGGGGGCCCAGTCGGCCCACATCAGCCTCCTACGACACTAAGCAAAAAACTGATTGAGCCCGCCTCCGGCTCAGGGGTTATACTGCTGAGGAGGAGCTAACTTTTTCTGTTTACTTAGTGTCAGCCTCCTAGTGACAGCAGCATAACCCATGGTCCTGTGTCCCCCAATGAAACGATAGAGAAACTCACCTGACCTAAACCCCACCTAGAATCTATAGGGTATCGTCAAGAGGAAGATGAGAATACGTTCGGATGTCCACCTGCAGAAAACGTATATGTACAAAAATGGTACAAACACAGAGCACACGCTAACGTAGTGTGCTCCATTAGAGTCAATGGCCTTGTCGGCACATGCGTCCGAAACACATTTTGCAGGGAGGGGGAAGGGGCGGTTCAGACGGATGTCCCAACGGGACCACTGAACGTAAGGCAAAACGCAGTGTGAAAGTAGCCTTACAGAAATAAAAACTTGAAATAGATCCCTCTGTGTGTAATGACTCTATATAATATATGCGTTCCTTGAATTACTGAAATAAATCAACTTTTTGATGATATTTTAATTTATTGAGATGTACCTGTAGTACAGCCCTGGTGATAGGGCAGAATCACACTGCAGTATGACCCGCACGAGTGCAAAGTGAGAAAATCTGGCATTGCACTTGACCCCATGTAAGACAATGCTGCAAGCACACACAGGACGTCAGAGTCCCGGTGTGATGGTATCACCACACTCGGACGTCCTGTGTGTGTACCGGTGTCTCAGCAAGAAAAGTTTGAACTTTGGTGTGCCAATGGTACGGAGAGAACCGAAAAACCACCATGAAGAGTGTTATTTTTTGTGTTGTAAGGATTATAGGCTTTAATTGTTACAAGAAAGCTTGGTGGAATTATCCTGATTTTGAATCGGCAAGACGACCTATTCCACATGGAAATTACGTTCCCATACCAGTGTTTACCAGACTATCCACTGTCAGACCCCGAAGAGAGGCAGGGATTGGAGTGTATGGCAGGTAATAGCAGTGGAAGTGAATTTGAGGGAAGCTCTTTGAGGCCTCAACTATTAAGACAAAAATAACTCAATGACTTGATTTGAGACCTACCTCTGTCCAAGCAAACCTCTGAACTTTTAGCGTCCAGAATTAATGAACAAAATCTTTTAAAGGCTAAAGTTAAAATTACAAAAAAGAGAGGCTTCTTCCATATTTCAACCAAGAGGAAGAACTTGAATACTGCAATGATATCCCAGGAATTGTACTTCATTTGGGACTAATAGAATATCAACCAGAAGACTGGCAGCTTTTTATAGACAACTCTATGAGAAGCCTGAAATGTGTTCTCTTGCACAATGGCAACTATTATGTGTCTCTTCCCATTGCTCACTCAACAAAATTTAAAGAAGAATATGAAAATGTAAAAATCGTATTACAGAATAACTGTTATCATAAATATCAGTGGTCAATTTGTGTTGATCTGAAGATGGTGAACTTCTGGGTTGAACAGCCTTCTGGATACACAAAATCCCCATGCTTCATGTGCCTCCTGTAAAGCAGGGCAAAGCAAGATCATTGGACAAAAGTGGCCAACAAAGAAAGAAAGGATTGTTGGAGCTGCAAATATCATCAATAAGTCGCTGGTGGACAAGAACAAAATCTCCCACCGCTTTATATTAAGTAGGATTAATGAAACAGTTTGTTTGGGCTTTGGACAAATTGGGCAATTGCTTCAGGTATATTTGTAGATCATTCCCTGGACTGAGCATGGAAAAACTAAAAGCTGGAATCTTTGATAGTCCTCATATTCGTAAACTCATGACCGATTCTAATTTTACCACATGCATGAATAACACTGAGGCTTCCGCTTGGAAGAGTTTTGTCTCTGTTGTGAACAACTACTTGGGTAATCACACAGCAGACAATTATGAAGAACTGGTGCAAAATATAATCACTGTCTTCAGAAATTTGGTAGTTAATACTAGCATAAAGATGCACTATCTCCATAGCTATTTAAACAGATTTCCAGATAACCTTGGAGACTTCAGCAATGAACAAGGAGAGAGGTTTCAAAGGGGTATGATAATGAGGAACAAGATGAGAGGTTCCAACAGGGTATGATAATGAGGAATAAGGAGAGAGGTTCCAACAGGGTATGATAATGAGAAACAAGATGAAAGGTTCCAACAGGATATGATGATGAGGAACAAGGCCAGAGGTTCCAACAGGGTATAATAATGAGGAACAAGGTGAGAGGTTCCAACAGGGTGTGATAATGAGGAACAAGGTGAAAGGTTCCAACAGAATATGATAATGAGGAACAAGGTGAAGGGTTCCAACAGGGTATGATAATGAGAAACAAGATGAAAGGTTCAAACAGGATATGATGATGAGGAACAAGACCAGAGGTTCCAACGGGGTATAATAATGAGGAACAAGGTGTGAGGTTCCAACAGGGTATGATAATGAGGAACAAGGTGAAAGGTTCCAACAGGGTATGATAAAGAGGAACAAGGTGAAGGGTTACAACAGGGTATGATAATGAGGAACAAGGTGAGAGGTTCCAACAGGGTATGATAATGAGAAACAAGATGAAAGGTTCCAACAGGGTATGATAATGAGGAACAAGGTGAAAGGTTCCAACAGGGTATGATAAAGAGGAACAAGGTGAAGGGTTACAACAGGGTATGATAATGAGGAACAAGGTGAAAGGTTCCAACAGGATTTGATGATGAGGAACAAGGTGAAAGGTTCCAACAGGGTATGATAATGAGGAACAAGGTGAAAGGTTCCAACGGTATGATAATGAGGAACAAGGTGAAGGGTTCCAACAGGGTATGATAACGAGAAACAAGGTGAGAGGTTCCAACAGGGTATGATAATGAGGAACATGGTGAGAGGTTCCAACAGGGTATGATAATGAGGAACAAGGAGAGAGGTTCCAATGGGGTATGATAATGAGAAACAAGGTGAAAGGTTCCAACAGGGTATGATAATGAGGAACAAGGTGAAGGGTTCCAACAGGGTATGATAATGAGGAACAAGGTGAGAGGTTCCAGGGTATGATAATGAGGAACAAGGTGAAAGGTTCCAACAGGGTATGATAAAGAGGAACAAGGTGAAGGGTTACAACAGGGTATGATAATGAGGAACAAGGTGAGAGGTTCCAATAGGGTATGATAATGAGAAACAAGATGAAAGGTTCCAACAGGGTATGATAATGAGGAACAAGGTGAAAGGTTCCAACAGGGTATGATAAAGAGGAACAAGGTGAAGGGTTACAACAGGGTATGATAATGAGGAACAAGGTGAAAGGTTCCAACAGGATTTGATGATGAGGAACAAGGTGAAAGGTTCCAACAGGGTATGATAATGAGGAACAAGGTGAAAGGTTCCAACGGTATGATAATGAGGAACAAGGTGAAGGGTTCCAACAGGGTATGATAACGAGAAACAAGGTGAGAGGTTCCAACAGGGTATGATAATGAGGAACATGGTGAGAGGTTCCAACAGGGTATGATAATGAGGAACAAGGAGAGAGGTTCCAATGGGGTATGATAATGAGAAACAAGGTGAAAGGTTCCAACAGGGTATGATAATGAGGAACAAGGTGAAGGGTTCCAACAGGGTATGATAATGAGGAACAAGGTGAGAGGTTCCAGGGTATGATAATGAGGAACAAGGTGAAAGGTTCCAATAGGGTATGATAATGAGGAACAAGGTGAGAGGTTCTAAGGGGATATGATAATGAGGAACAAGGTGAGAGGTTCAAACAGGGTATGATAATGAGGAACAAGGTGAAAGGTTCCAACAGGGTATGATAATGAGGAACAAGGTGAGAGGTATCAATGGGGTATGATAATGAGTAACAACCTGAAAGGTTCCAAGAGGGTATGAAGGTGATGACGGAGACATATCAAGGCAGATAGGACATACACATGATGGCAAACTACTAATGTAGTCTCCAATGTGATTGTCCTGATGATACACATAAAAGGAAATTGCATAAACAGCATTTTTTTTTTAAAGTGTTGACATTAATAACAATAACTCATTAATATTGTATTAATCAAATCCTACATAACTTTTTTAAGGTTTTCTGTTTACTGCCAGTTTTAGGGAGGTTCGCCAAAATGTGTGGAGCTGGGGAGGATCCGTGGTGGGGTGTGGCTATGCCCACCTATCCAGTTCATCAATACTGGGTTCATTTGTTAAGTCAGAAATGTTACTCCAGTGCACCATGCATGTCACTGATCAGATGCATTGAACAAATGTTACTCCAGCGCACCATGCATGTCACTGATCAGATGCACTGAACAAATGTTACTCCAGCGCACCATGCATGTCACTGATCAGATGCACTGAACAAATGTTACTCCAGCGCACCATGCATGTCACTGATCAGATGCACTGAAGAAATGTTACTCCAGCGCACCATGCATGTCACTGATCAGATGCACTGAACTTATTAACCCCTTTACATCATGGCTGTTTTCTGTTTTTGCATCCTCCTTTTTTCCTCTTCTTATTCCAAAAGCCATAACTTTTTATTTTTCCATTAAAATATGAGGACTATTTTTTTGTGGGACGAGTTGTACTTTTAAATGACTAACTCTTTTTATTATGTGATATATTTAAAAGTGGGAAAATAAAGTCCAAGTGTGTCAAAGCTGTGAAAAAAGAGCAACTCTGCCTCGTTCTTTGTTTTGTTTGTTTTAACAATTTTCATTATACATAAAAATTGACTAGCGATATGAATCTTCAGATCAATATGGTCATTAGGATACCAAACAAGCATTTTAATTTTTTTAAGTAGTGGACAAAAATTTGGAAATCTGTAAAGAAAAATAAATCACTTGTTTCACAATAGTCCAAGTCCAGTTTAAATTTTTGGTTAATGCACCTGTGTGAGGGCTGACTGTTTGAGCCCTGAGACAACATTTTTATTGATACTCTAGTGGGGTAGGTACATTGTTTTGATCACATCTTATTGCATTTTTTGTGATGTTCGGGTGGCCAATAACCTGAAATTTTGTTGTTTGTATTTTTTTTTCATTAGCGTTTACAGATTGGGTTAATTAATTTCCTATTTTGATAGATTGAAGTTTTATGGATGTAAAGATACTAAAGTACATGTGTAATGTTTTTATGGAAAAAAGGAGGGGGATTTAAACTTTTATATTTTTACTTTTTTTCCCATTGTTAACTTTTTTCACTTTTCAATGTATTTGTTAGGGTGCATTCAGACGACCATATAAATTGGTTCAAGATTGGACTGCAATTCTCAGATTGTCCACACATCCCCCTATAGAAATATATGCAGCTGTCACACTCTGGTCAGGAGAGCTGCAGCCTATCTGAGCAGTGTAATCCATTCGCGGACCGATTTATATGGTCATCTGAATGTACCTTTAGTCTCCTTAGGGAACTTGAACTTGTGATCGTCTGATCGATTTTACTATATAGAGCAATACTACAGTATAGCTGTGTATAGCACAAATCACAGGTGTCTGTGAACACCACTCAGAAACTAGCGTTCACAGGAGAACCATCATGACAGCCACTAGCATCTTCAGCAAGCCCCCAGCCATTGTGCCAATCCATCAGCAGTGCCAACCCATCGGCAACCCACTATCCCACCAAAGAGGCACTGATGGGCTGTTAGGGTGACCCCTGCAGGCGCACTGTGAATTCCCCTGTCAGGGAGTAACAGTAGCATTTAACAGGCTAACAGATCTTAGAGGCAGATGATGGCTGAATATCCCAGCCATCATCTGCTATGAAAGATGCTGACTCACAAGCTGAAAACATGCAAATAAACAACAATAAATATCAAAGCGATGTGTAGAACTATGAAAATAGCAAAGTTTATAACTTGAGAAGCGACTTATTTTATTTAAAATAGACTAGAGTAAATTACCATGCCTATTCTGAAGAAGTGAGAAGGAGCATGCTAAAAAATACTAACATCAAATTGTCATTGTGTGAAGTTTGCACCAATAAACTCAGACACATTATAATCCAATACTGATTTCTCAAAGACCAAGAACTATAGATCTGAAGAGACATCATTTTTCTTTTCAAAATGGTGATATGGGCAGTTACACAAAGGCGGACACTGAGAGCAAATGGCCCCTGTGCAAGAATTGTGTATGCCCCTCCTCTCTCCAAGGCAAAAAAATCACCTCTGGGACTGGCAGAGCAGCTTTTCCCGGAGAGTCTGTCACGCTCCCCGGGTCCCCTGCGCTGCCCTCCGGCTCACCTGTCACGCTCCCCGGCTCCCCTGCCTCGCTTCCCGGTTCCTCGGTCCGGTCACCGCCGCTCCCCGCTCTCCAGCATCCATTGCCGGCGCGTCCCCGGCGTCCTGGTCCCCGCTCCCGGCGCCCGTCGGCTTCTCAGCCCCAGCCCGGCCCTGCTGCTTCCTCCTCGCAGCTTTCTGCTCTGGCTTCTGGCACTCGGGCCGCGCGCATGCGCATTAGGGCGCGCGCGCGGTCATTGACCCTTTCTTAAAGGGCCAGCGTCCATTAACAGGAAATGATGCAAACAGGTACAGGGTATAAAGGGGTTTAATGTCCAAGGGGGCGGGGCCTGATCTTCGTGTTTCTTAAGCTAGGAGTCAGGTCTCCTGGTGTCTCTGTGATATACTCACCTATCTCTCTTGTAGAGCCGTGCCTGCCTCGCCATCCGGTCCTGCCGAATCCCGAACGCTGTCCATCTGCCATCCTGACAGTCCGTACCATCTCGGATCCCTGCGGTGACCCGTCATCTCGCTCCAAAGGTTCCGGACCCCGCCTGACATCTTCTCGGCTTCCGAACCTGAGCTGCGTCACCCGGACTACCATCAGTGACTCCGTGGTCCCAGGGACTTCTCCGTTATACTCGTGTGCACGGACTGTTCTGCTGCCTATAGTGCTCCAGCTACCGGACCCCTTACCACCATCTAGGAGTTCGGCCCAGTGGATCCACCTCCTGGGTCTGCCCGTCCACCTGGCCCTGACAGTAAGATCAGGCCATGGATCCCGCTGCAGCACTAGCAGCCGTACAGGAGGAACTCCAACGCCAGCGTGAGACTCAGACCCGCATGCTGCAATTCATGTCTTCTGTGGACGCCCGCCTGAACACGCTACAAGCAGCAGTTACGTCTTCAACATCCCGGGCTTCCACTAGTCAATCCACGGCTCCAGCTCCCGTGGCGACTTCTTCAGATACTTCCAGACTCCGTTTGGCCTCACCACCCCGGTACGCCGGAGACCCCAAGACCTGCAGGGGATTCTTAAACCAATGCTCCCTCCATTTCACGCAGCTGCCGCATTTGTTTGCCTCCGACCAAGCCAAGGTCGCCTTCATCATGTCCCATCTGGAGGGTGAGGCACTGGCGTGGATGAACCCCTTGTGGGAGAAGGGGGATCCTGTGACCACGAACATCCAAGAGTTCCTGCAGGCATTCCGTGGCACCTTTGATGAGCCCGGACGCGCCTCCGCGTCTGCTTCGTCTCTTCTCCGGTTACGTCAGGGGACTCTGACGGTGGGTCAATACGCAATCCGGTTTCGCACCCTGGCTTTGGAACTCGGCTGGAACAACGAGGCCCTAACCGCCGCCTTATGGGAAGGACTCTCGGGGCGAATTAAAGATGAGCTGGCGGGTCGTGACGTACCGACCACCCTGGATGCCCTGATTGCCCTAGCGACTCGAGTGGACATTCGCTTTCAGGAGCGATCCAAGGAAGTGTCCCGTGAGAGACGTCCGGTACGGCATTCCTCTCCTCCGCAGAAGCCCTCCGTACTTCAGTCATCGACAGCTGGGGCCCCCGTCCACGAGCCCATGCAGATCGACCGAGTGCGGCAGTCTGAACAACGTCGAGCAGAGCGGCTCGCCAAGGGTCTCTGCTTTTACTGCGGAGAGGGCACACACCTGCTACGCTCCTGTCCAGAGAGGCCGGGAAACTCCAAAGCCTAGGGTTGGTAGGAGAGGCCACCCTAGGTGCTGGGACTCTCTCAGACCCGGTTACGTGGACTGTGCAAGTGACAACGGGAGAGACGTGGTTCACGGCTGAGGCATACCTCGATTCCGGGGCAGCAGGCAATTTCATCCAGCAGGTCACGGTGGACAAGTACCAGGTTCCTGTTACTCCACTCGACAAGCCCCTAGTGATTGCCTCTGTGGATGGGAGACCCCTCTCTGACACCATCTCCTGGATCACCAGGCCGGTCGAACTGCGTATCGGTGCCCTGCACACCGAGAACATCGCTCTCTACGTCCTTCCACACATGTCCCATCAAATCCTGCTGGGACTTCCCTGGTTGCGGACACACGAACCATCAGTCAGCTGGGGCACTGGCGAAATCACCCGATGGGGCTCTTCGTGCCATGAGAAGTGTCTGAAGACCATACAACCCATCCGACGACCTCCGGTTCCAGAGAACCTACCGGGACTGCCCTCGGCCTATTGGTCCTTCGCAGACGTCTTTGATAAAAAGGAATCTGAGGTACTTCCGCCACATCGTCCTTACGATTGTGCCATCGACCTGCTCCCAGGAACAACACCACCTCGAGGACGGATATATCCATTGTCTCCAGCCGAAACAAGGGCCATGTCTACTTACATCACAGAGAGCCTGGCAAGGGGATTCATTCGGAGATCCTCCTCTCCTGCTGGAGCAGGCTTCTTCTTCGTCAAGAAGAAAGAGGGCGACTTACGCCCATGCATAGACTACCGGGGATTGAATCAAATCACCGTAAAAAACAAGTACCCTCTGCCTCTCATCCCCGAATTGTTTGACCGGCTTAGAGGAGCTCGTGTGTTCACCAAGCTGGATCTTCGGGGTGCTTACAATCTGGTACGCATCCGCTCTGGGGACGAATGGAAGACCGCGTTCAATACTCGCGATGGGCACTATGAATACTGCGTGATGCCCTTCGGCCTGTGTAACGCCCCAGCCGTCTTTCAAGAACTGGTGAACGACGTTTTCCGGGACCTTCTCTACGTCTGTGTGGTAGTGTATCTGGATGACATCCTTGTCTTCTCTCCGGACCTCCAGACCCACAGAGAGAACGTACAGTTGGTTCTACAAAGACTGAGAGAGAATCGTCTGTACGCCAAGTACGAGAAGTGTGTCTTTGAGCAGTCTTCTCTCCCCTTCCTGGGGTACATCATCTCTGATACCGGACTGCAGATGGATCCCAAGAAGGTCTCCTCCATTCTCAACTGGCCTCCTCCTTCTGGACTGAAGGCAATCCAACGCTTCCTGGGATTCGCCAACTACTACCGCCAGTTCATCCCTCACTTCTCTGCTCTGACTGCTCCTCTCTCCGCTTTGACCAAGAAGGAGGCTAATCCAAAGGACTGGTCACCTGCGGCCGACGCCGCGTTTGGCTCTCTGAAGCGGGCGTTTGCCTCCTCTCCTGTACTCCACCGTCCGGAGTTAAACCGCCAGTTCACCTTGGAGGTGGATGCCTCCTCCTTGGGAGCCGGAGCAGTGCTCATGCAGAAGTCCTCCTCCGGGAAGATGGTGACTTGCGGTTTCTTCTCCAAGAGCTTCTCAGTGCCTGAACGCAACTACACCATCGGTGACCGAGAGCTATTGGCAGTCAAACTGGCTCTGGAGGAATGGCGCTACCTTCTGGAAGGAGCAGTGTACCCCGTGATTATTTACACGGACCACAAGAACCTGGAATACCTGCGGTCCGCTCAGCGACTGAACCCACGGCAAGCCAGGTGGTCCTTATTCTTTGCCAGGTTTGATTTCCAGCTCCATTTCCGACCCGCGGACAAGAATGTACGCGCTGATGCCTTGTCCAGGTCTTTCATGCCCATGGAGCAGGAGGAGGAGACTACCCAACCCATCATCTGTCCTAGCAAAATCATTCCGGTGGCCCCTGTCACCCTGGCCCAGATACCGCCCGGGAAGACCTATGTCTCTGAGACTGACAGGCAAAAAGTGTTACACTGGGGTCATGCCTCGAAAACAGCCGGTCATGCTGGCCAGAAGAGAACATGGGGTGCGATTGTACGTCATTACTGGTGGCCATCCCTTCGCACGGACGTCGCTGCTTTTGTCTCTGCCTGCTCCTCTTGTGCCAGGAACAAGACGCCCAAACACCTGCCATATGGCCGTCTTCTGCCTCTGCCGATACCCTCAGTTCCGTGGCAACACATAGCGATGGACTTTATTACGGACTTGCCATTGTCCTCCGGACACACAGTCATATGAGTCGTGGTGGATCGGTTCTCTAAAATGGCTCATTTCGTCCCTATGGCTGGACTGCCCTCTGCTCAGGAACTCGCGGACGCCTATATACATCACATCTTCCGCTTGCATGGCTTTCCATCACACATCGTATCCGACAGAGGAACTCAGTTCACCTCCCGCTTCTGGAGGGCGCTCTGCAAACATCTGGGAGTGACTCTGGACTTTTCTTCTGCCTACCATCCTCAGTCTAATGGCCAAGTGGAGAGGGTCAATCAAATCTTGACCTCCTTCTTACGTCACTATGTCAACGCCCATCACGACGACTGGTCCACGCTTCTTCCTTGGGCTGAATTCTCCCATAACCACCACATCAGTGAGTCGTCCTCCAGCTCTCCCTTCCATGTCGTTTACGGACTTCAGCCCTCCGTCCCATTGCCTGTATCCCCTTCTTCGGATGTCCCTGCTGCTGATACTGTAGCCCGTGACTTTGCAACCATTTGGGACTCTGTCAAGGCGTCCCTTGGGCGTGCTTCCCTGCGGATGAAGAGACACGCAGACAAGAGACGTCTGGACCCTCCGTGTTTCTCTCCTGGAGATCTAGTCTGGCTTGCTTCCAAGTACGTCCGATTGAAGATACCATCCTACAAGCTGGGTCCTCGCTACATCGGGCCGTTTAAAGTCCTCAACAAGATCAATGAGGTCTCCTACAAGCTACAGCTCCCGGCCACGATGAGGATACCCAATTCCTTCCACGTCTCCCTGCTCAAGCCGGTTGTCCTTGGTCCCTTCTCCGCTGCTGCCAGTTCGGCTCCTCCTCCTATTGCCGATGACGACAACTATGCGGTAAGGGATATCGTGGCCATGAAGACCGTACGGGGTCGACAGTTCTTCCTGGTGGACTGGGCAAGGTATGGTCCTGAGGATAGGTCCTGGGAGCCCCGGGAGAATGTGGGTACTCCGCTGATCCGTGCCTTCCTGTCCCGATTGCGGGGAGGGGGGCATGGGGGGGGGGTACTGTCACGCTCCCCGGGTCCCCTGCGCTGCCCTCCGGCTCACCTGTCACACTCCCCGGCTCCCCTGCCTCGCTTCCCGGTTCCTCGGTCCGGTCACCGCCGCTCCCCGCTCTCCAGCATCCATTGCCGCCGCGTCCCCGGCGTCCTGGTCCCCGCTCCCGGCGCCCGTCGGCTTCTCAGCCCCAGCCCGGCCCTGCTGCTTCCTCCTCGCAGCTTCCTGCTCTGGCTTCTGGCACTCGGGCCGCGCGCATTAGGGCGCGCGCGCGGTCATTGACCCTTTCTTAAAGGGCCAGCGTCCATTAACAGGAAATGATGCAAACAGGTACAGGGTATAAAGGGGTTTAATGTCCAAGGGGGCGGGGCCTGATCTTCGTGTTTCTTAAGCTAGGAGTCAGGTCTCCTGGTGTCTCTGTGATATACTCACCTATCTCTCTTGTAGAGCCGTGCCTGCCTCGCCATCCGGTCCTGCCGAATCCCGAACCCCGAACGCTGTCCATCTGCCATCCTGACAGTCCGTACCATCTCGGATCCCTGCGGTGACCCGTCATCTCGCTCCAAAGGTTCCGGACCCCGCCTGACATCTTCTCGGCTTCCGAACCTGAGCTGCGTCACCCGGACTACCATCAGTGACTCCGTGGTCCCAGGGACTTCTCCGTTATACTCGTGTGCACGGACTGTTCTGCTGCCTATAGTGCTCCAGCTACCGGACCCCTTACCACCATCTAGGAGTTCGGCCCAGTGGATCCACCTCCTGGGTCTGCCCGTCCACCTGGCCCTGACAGAGTCTATAGCGCAGTGACGAATCTGAGAAGAGGAGGCCGGCACTTGACACCAGAGAGAGCAGCGGTAGGTGAGTATATTATCACACATTGCATACACATACACACATTTAGTGAATACTAAAAAAATTTAATGGGAGGCTTCTTTAACAATGGTAAGGTTGTTACCAGAAAACAGATTTACCTCTCCACACTGTCCACCCACTCCCACTTCAACACATAGTTCCCCTACTTCTCCATACATACGCCCTATACTGCCACTTCTCCATACAATCCCCCCATGCTCCCACTTATCTATACTGTTCGCCCTATGCTCCCACTTCTCCATACAATCCCCCCTATGCTCCCAGTTATCCATACTGCCCCCCTATACTCCCACTTATCCCTATTGCCCCTTTATCCATACTGCCCCCCTATACTACCACTTATCCATACTGGCCTCCTAAGCTCCCACTTATCAATACTACCCCCCTATTCTCTCACTTATCCATAATACTTCATATGCTGCCACTTATCCATTCTGTTCCACCTATGCTCCCACTTATCCATACTGCCCCCTATATTCCCATTTATCCATAATGAACCCTATGCTGCCATGTATCTATACTGCCCCCCCATGCTCCCACTTATTCATACTTTTCTCCCTATGCTCCCACTTATCCATACTGTCCCCCATACGCTCCCACTTATCCATCCTGTCCCCCCTATGCTCCAACTTATCCATACTGCCCCCCATACTCCCACTTATCCATAATGCCCCCCTATGATGCTACTTATCTATACTGCCCCCCATGGTCTCACTTATAAATACTATGACTTCAAATTCAAATTCTTACCTCTCTATACAGTTCCCCCCTTCTTCATATTGTTTCTTCACTTTTAAATGCTGTGCCCCCCATTTTCCATGTGGTCCACTCACCCCTTACTGCTCTCTCTCACATTGTCCCTCAGTGTGTACTCACAGTCTCTGTAGTCTGACACCGAGTCACTGCAGCCTCCGCGGCACAGCAGTAAGCAGTGATGGTCATTAAACATCTCTGCTGTGCATTGCGCACTGATGGCAGTTCCAGGCACATAGCACGACCTCGGCGGGCCCCCTGTGCTTGATAAAGAGGGGGCCCGAAGCCGGTAACCACGGTTGTTAGAACTGGCCCATGGGCCATCAAACATCACTGCTATGCCCCAACCACTAACATCACCATGCAGCGCATAGCAGTGACGTTTAATGGCCATCGGCCTATCAGAGGCCTATCAGAGGCCGCTCACTAATATGTGTGACCTTTGATAGACTGGCGGCCATAAAACATCACTGCTATCCGCTGCATGGTGACGTCAGTGGTCGGCACATATCAGTGACGTTTGATGGCCCATGGGACCATTCCAACAACCGTGGTTACCGGCTGCGGGCCCCCTCTATATCAAGCACTGGGGGCCCGCCGAGGACCCGGAGCCCACGATCTTTAGCCAGGCCAGTCAGACCCTGTTTGTAATGGGCCCCCCTCCCCTCTGGCCCCTGTGCGGCTGCACATGCTGCACCGGCTATATGTCCGCCAGTGCAGTTACAGATTGTCAAATAATGAAGCAGGAAGAAGAGAAGGTAATCAACAAGGGACCAAGAGATTTTAATCATGGAGCATGAAATGTAATAATCTGAGTTACTTATTGGACGGTGTTATATTGTCACCATCACTTTCAGTGGCACTAATAGAGACCCTGGCAAAGGGACTGAACTTTGTGCCTGTTTTTGATCTTTTCAGAACTATAAGGCCACATGCACACATTAAGGATTTGGTGAGATTGTTACCTCAGTATTTGTAAGTAGTGATGGTCGAACTCACAGATAACCGGGACCGGCAGGTTTAACCAGGTTAAAAAAAAATACCCTGTTCTGGCCCGGAATTGATCCCGGTTATCTGGCCAGATGCTGGTCCCCATATAAGTCTATGGGGACCAGAATCCAGCAATTAAAAATAGTGATAAAAGGGATAGGGGGATAGGAGCAAGCCCTCTATACTTACAGAGGCTCTGGCGCATCTGTAACTGCTTCTGTGGCCGCTCATTCACTTCCAAGGCCGCTCATTTCCTTGATTGCATAGGCACTGCTTTCCCCACCCACCAATGTCTGTGTTTGGTTGCAGTCAGACATGCCCCAAACTCTGAGTGACAGCGTGTCAGCTGAATATAACCAATCACAGATGCTATGAGTGTTTATTGTGGTATAAAAATAAATAAATGGGCATAGGTTCCCCCCATATTATGATATCCAGCACAGATAAAGCATATGGCTACATGCTGCAGCTCCCAGCCAGTGCTTGTCTTGGCTGAGCATGAAAATAAAAGGAACCGCATGTGGTTTTTTTTATAGTCGTAATAATCCCAAATCCCCGAAGAAGGGTATTCCTAAGAGCCAGTTTGTTAGAATGCGACGCAATTGTTCGGATGAATTTGGCTTTAGGGCACAGTCCCTTGACCTCATGGAGAGACTCAACGAAAGAGGCTATCCCAAAAAGGTGATTAAGAACGCCTTTGATTCTGTGGCAAAGATTGATCGAGCTGCTGTGTTGAACCCTAGGCATGAGCGGGAGGACAGAACAGGCACCCCAAGGTTCATTACGACCTTTTCTAATGGTGCAACCGAGTTGAGGCGAACTTTGACTAAGTTTTGGCCCATTTTAAAAATGGATCCTGTGCTTGACAAACAACTTTCTGACTATCCTTCTGTTACTTTTCGTAAAGCAAGATCACTCAAAGACAGGCTGGTGCACAGTCATTTTTGTGATAAGCAATCTACTTGGCTTGACAGCAGTGTCAGGGGATGCTTTAAATGTCGGAATTGTGTTAATTGCAAATTAATTGAGGAAGGAAAGGTTTTCAGCAGTGTAGGGAATGTCAAGACCTTTGAAATTAGGTCCCTTATTACCTGCAGAACCAAGGGAGTAATCTATAGGATCCTCTGCTGTTGCGGGAAGCAATACGTGGGCAAAACTATTCGTGAGTTACGCAGGAGGGTGGGTGAACACAAAAATGACATTAGGAATAAAAGTGACACACCCATAGCCAGACATGTTAACAGCTGTCATGACGGGAGGGAGGATGCCATTAAAGTGATGGGCATTGATCATATCAGACCCCCAGTGAGAGGAGGCAACTGGGACAGACTACTGTTGCGGAAGGAGTGTTTTTGGATTTATACCCTAAAGACCGAAGTACCGAATGGACTCAATGAACAGCTGTCTTTCCTCCCTTTCTTAGATGCACCTTAGTGTAGGGTGCATCGTAGGAGGGATAGACTACGGTGAGTGGGAGCACCATTGGCGTGGTGTGTTTAGGGTGCCGACCTCCACAGGCTAGGTAGGGACAGCATGACAGACTAGGGTTTTATAGTGTGCACTTAGTTATTTTCTTTTTGTCTTCTTTCTCTGTATGGCTGTTCTCTCTGAGGGAGGCACTGCGGCTCCCACGTCCCCTCCTTTTTATGGGACCCCTTTATTATTTTGAGTCTGTGCTTCTTTGAGCCTTTTTTGAGCCATTTTTGTTTTCCTAGTAACCCTCCGGTACTGTTTGTCCTCTCGCTCATGCTATATGTATACTGTGTTGCTTTGGGTGTTCTTTATCTTGTGGGTTGGAGTCTGGTCTGTGAGGATACCTGGCTGGACTGTTTTGATTAGTATCCTAGTATCCTGGATGATCCTGCGATTGTGTAGGCCCCTTTGTACCTTTACCAACACAAGGGTTTATACCTTGATGCGGTAACGTGATGCGGACATAGCCTGGTTAAATGCTATTTCATTACCTTGTACTTCCGGTTTTGCTTTGTATATCGGCTTGCGTTCCAGGCTCCCGTTGATGACGTCGGCGGCGCATACTTGTTGATGCGGCCGACGTGCTATCGTTGTGACGTCGCGGTTTCCGGCATGGTGCATGCTGGGAGTGACGTCATGACACCGAGGTGGACTTACCGCGCATGCGCGGTCCCTATAAAAAAGCGCGGTTTTCAACTAACCGGCGCGGCACATGCAGCTTGGCGTTCTTCCTTGCTGGACATATATCGGGTAAGCAGCTGGGTTCTTGGATGCTGTTCTCTACTTTTGTTAATATGGATGGGCTGTAATTTGTGGTTTTTGCCTTACAGTCCGTCCATGGGGCAATTATATTGTCTATCAGTCCTGTTACTATTGCTGGTATGACGACTAGTACCCTATGAAGACTCCCCTGATGATTACTTTTTGAAACGCGTCGGGAGGTACACTGTATGGTTTGAGCCAACGAAAGGTATCTTTGTAGGACCTGTGTGAGGTCACCTTTGTCTGAGCTCTATCAGCCTATGCCCTTGGAAATACGGTAAGACCGTTTTCTTCCTTATTTGTATGGTTGCAGTCGGTATTTGGTACATACTGTTCCGACGTGGCAACTATCTTTGCTGTGATAAATAATGCAGGTATGTGTGTGACTTGTCTTTTCATACCTCCCGCATTGTGTTTACAACCAAAAAAAAAATTATAAATACAAGGAGTGTTCATGAGGAAAAACCAAAAAGAAAAATACTCCTAAAAACAATATTTATTAGGGTAAAATATTAAAAATGCTCGGAGATACAGAGCATAATAACTCTTATATTAAAGAAAGTCTTTTATTGGTCACGTGAAGTGAGTGGGAGGACAAGAAGTGTTCAAACCAGCTAGTGAGGGAAGGGGCTATTGTAATCTTAGCGTTTATAGGTGAGCCCTAGGTAGCATGGCTCCAGATCTTTCTAAAGATAAATTGATAGCCTATTATCCTTAGGGATATATCGGATTGGTCTCTCCCTCCCTTTTAGCTACCTACCAGCGGAGGTGCACCTAAAGGTATTGGGTACCCCCCGCTCCTTGTCGGCTTTCCCTAAGCTGTCCCTTTGACCCGCAAGTCGCATGAGACCCACCACCAAGAATAAAGGTGCACAGTAGTCAATAGGTCATTGTCAAAAATTGGTCACCAAGAAGAATTGGTAACCATAATACAACTTATCCTTAAATAAGGAAAGAAAAGGCAATACGAACTACTATATAGTATGTTATTGCCTCAAAAAATGGGAATCCATACACAGTTTTTTCCTATGCTCTTAAATGCTATAATAGCCAATTTTCACTGTACATATATATATTTTCAAGCACAGTTAAACAAGATAATGTTGAGATACCAACGTACCAGTGATGTATAATGATAACAACATGTAAACCCAGCAGGGAATTAGTCTGCTGGGGTAACTGGTAGCAATCAAAAATCCCAATAGGATGATATTAAGATACTAATGTACCAATGATGCATAGAAATACAACATATAATCCCAGCAGGGAACTTATCTGCTGAGGTCACTGGTAATAATCCAAAATCCCGACGCGTTTCCCCCCTAAAAATCTTATCTTAGGGGTTCATCAGGGGAAGAAGAACCAAGGATTTCATGATATCCATAAGTTTTTGTATCTTAGTAAATTTGGCTTTCGTAATATAAACAGACCGACATCAGTGGCCAAAGATGAAAGGCAAGTCGTCTGGCAGGTATTCCCAGTTCATCCTCCAGGTACAATGACCCAGGTGTACTGAGATGCAAAGCCAAAGGTGCACCTCCACTGGTAGGTAGCTAAAAGGGAGGGAGAGACCAATCCGATATATCCCTAAGGATAATAGGCTATCAATTTATCTTTAGAAAGATCTGGAGCCATGCTACCTAGGGCTCACCTATAAACGCTGAGATTACAATAGCCCCTTCCCTCACTAGCTGGTTTGAACACTTCTTGTCCTCCCACTCACTTCACGTGACCAATAAAAGACTTTCTTTAATATAAGAGTTATTATGCTCTGTATCTCCGAGCATTTTTAATATTTTACCCTAATAAATATTGTTTTTAGGAGTATTTTTCTTTTTGGTTTTACCTCCCGCATTGTGTGCCTGAGTGTTTCTGTCTGAGGCTGCTTTCTTCTATTTTTCAGCCCATGATAACACTTTTTACTCTTTTATGGTGGCAGTCCACTTTTTAATGCATATGAAATAAATGTTATGTTTTAGGAGTTTTTGTATCTCTTGTTATACGACCCCACCTGCTATTTACTGTTTTTTTTTATATTATTTAAATAAATCATTGAAAAAACAGTGTGCGGTCCCTCCAATTTTGATACCCAGCCATGATAAATGCCAACAGCTGGAGCCTGGTATTCTCAGGCTGGGGATAGCCATGCTTATTGGGCACTCCCAAGCCTAAAAATAGTAGCCTGCATCCATTAGATGCGACAATGCCGGCACTTTACCCGTCTCTTTCCGATCGCTCTGGTGCGGTGGCAATCGGGGTAATAAGGGGTTAATGGCAGTCCACAGCTGCCACTAAGCCCTAGATTAGTAATGGGAGGCAGCTATGAGACCCCCCCATTACTAATCTGTAAGTGAAAAAAATAAAGAAAAACACCGAAAAAATCCTTTATTTGGAATAAAAGACAAAAAAAGCAAATCTTTCACCAATTTATTAACCCCAAAAACAACACTTCAGGTCCTATGAAATCCACATGAGATCCCACGATGATTCTAACTCTCCTACATCTGAATTCACACCAAGCAGCCGTAGAACATGACCGCCAGGTGTGAAGTTGAGGAAGAGACTGAGTGAGCCGAGCAATCAGCGGTGGTGTTACTCAGGGGATTTGTGGTCACAGGTGGAGGGCCGTAGCAATCTCCAGCAGTGACTCCAAATCACCTGAGTGATGTCACCACTGATCGTGCAGCTCTCTCAATCTCTGCCTGAACTTCACAGCTAGCGGTCATATTCTATGGCCACTTGGTGTGAATTCAGATGTACCAGAACTGGAATCGTTGGGTCCAATCAGATAAAAGAAAAAACCTAGTCCAGGCCTGGAATTGATACAGACATCTGTCTGTACGTCAGTCCCCATATAAATCTATGGGGACCAGAATACGGCTCTATAAAATGGTGGTAGAATCGACAGGGGGATTGGAGCAGGCGCGTTATACTTACCGAGTCTATGCGCGACTCTAGCGCTACTTCTGGGGCCACTCATTATCCTTCATACATATTCCCTGCATCCCTAATTCCTGGCAGTCAGTCGTGCCCCACCCTGTGTGTAACCCCAGGGTTACACTCAGGGTTAAACTCAGGGTTAAACTCAGCCCCATCTCTGAGTGCAACCAATCAAAGGCGCTGTGAGAGCTTCTCTATTGCTGTAAAAATAAATTAATTAAAAAAATTGTTTATATTAATTAATATTATGATATCCAGCACAGATAAAGCATACGGCTACAGACTGCAGCCCTCAGCTGTTTGCTTATCTTGGATGTGTATGAAAATAAGAGGAACCGCATGCAACTTTTTTTTGTAATTATTTAAATAATTTAAAAACAATGGCGTGATACCCAGCCATGATAAAGCCGAAAGCTGGTATTCTCAGGCTGGGGAAAACCATGCTTATTGGGCCCCCCCGCCTGAAAATAGCAGCCTGCAGCCGCCCAAGATTGACGCATCTATTAGATGCGACAATCCTGGGAACATTAACTGGCTCATCCTCATTGCCCTGGTGCGGTGGCAATCAGGGTAATAAGAGTTTAATAAGAGCTCACCGCTACCACTAAACCCTAGATTAGTAATGGGAAGCAAGTATGCGACACCCCCCTTCCCATTACTAATCTTTAAGTGAAAAGAAATAAACAGAAATACCGGAAAAATCCTTTATTTCAAATAAAATACAAAAAAAAAACCTCTTTTACACCTTTATTAACCCCCAAAACGTCAGGTCTGACGTAATCCACATGAAATCCCACAACGATTCTGGCTCTGCTGCACCTGAAGTGACAGCATATGACCACAGAACATGACAACCCGCTGTGAGCTTCAGGCAGAGAATGAGCCGCACGATGAGTGGTGATGTCACTCAGGTTACTTGCGGTCACAGCTGGAGGTTCCCATGGTCTTCCACCAGTGATTGCAGGTAACCTCACCTGAGGTCAGGCTACCTGCGACTACATGTGGGAACCTCCTGCTGTGACCGCAAATAACCTGAGTGACGTCACTGGTCATCGCTGTGGTTCAGTTATTCTTTGCCTAAAACTTACAGCGGGTGGTCATGTTCTTGTCGCGTGCTGTCACTTCAGATGTAGCAGAGCTGGAATCATCGTGGGACCTTGTGCATTATGTTGGACCTGGGTGTTTTGGGGGTTAATAAAGGGGTGAAAGAGGGTGGGCTTTTTTGTATTTAATTTCAAATAAAGGATGTTTTCAGTGTTTGTGTTTATTTTCACTTATAGATTACTAATGGGGGTCTCATAGACACCTCCTATTACTAATCTAAGGCTTAGTGGCAGCTGTGAGATATTATTAATCTCGTATTACCCTGATTGAAACGCACCAGGGCAATCGGTATAAGCCGGGTAAAGTTCTGTGATTGTCGCATCTAATGGATGTGACAATCCTGGGCAGCTGCAGGCTGCTATTTTTAGGTTGTGGGCCTAATAAAGATGAGCCTCCCCAGCCTGAAAATAAAAGCTCCCAGCTGTTAGCTTTATCGTGGCCAAACTGTAACAATGTAGTTACATTACAGGAATCTGCATAACTAATCAAATGCTAAATAGTTGCAAGTCAAATTTCTGTATGAGATAGCCAAGATGATGATCTATAAACTGAAGGTAGTCTCACACTCCACTCTGTAGTGGATGGTGAGATATGTAGCCTGAAAGTCAAAAGTTCAAAAGATTGTTACCCTCCTGATTGTCAGTGTAATAAAATATTTACAAAAATGTAAGGGGTGCACTCATTTTTGTGATATACTGTACAGTGCTTAGCATAAATGAGTACACCCACTTTGAAAAGTAAGCTTTAATCAATATTTCACTAAACACAAGAACAATTTCCAAAATTTTGACACGACTGAGTTTCATAGAACATTTTTGTTACTTATAACAAAAAAGTAAGGTTAATATTATAACTTTGAACACAAAATCTTCAGTTTTATTCAAATAAGTTGATGCAAAAATGAATACACCCCACATAAAAAGCTACTACATTTAGCATTTTGTATGACCTCCATGATATTTAAAGACAGCACCCAGTCTTCTAGACATGGAATGTACAAGTTAGCGACATATTGCAACATCTATCTATTTCCATTCTTCAATAACGATCTCTTTTAGAGCCTGGATGCTGGATGCAGAGTGACGTTCAACTTGTCTCTTTAGAATTCCCCATAGATGTTTTGATTGAGTTCTATCAGGAGATATACTTCGACAATTAATCACTTTCACCCTGTTTTTCAGAAATGCAACAGATGGGCATTTTGGATAATTGTCATGATGGAAAACTGAACGTCTGCCAAAGGCACGGTGTGATGGCAGCATCCTCACTTTGAGTATAGCGCGGTACATCGGTGAATTCATTCTACTATCAATGAAATGTAGCTCCCCGACACCAGCAACACTCATGCAGCCCGACATAAGGACACTGCCACCACCATGAGCTTTGTTCCTAAGACTTTCATTGGAGCGTACTAATTTTTGCAACACGGTCTTGAATTAATTTGTTGTGAAAATTACTTTTTTTGGATATGCAAAATAAAATTTTATTTTTTGCAATCAATGGCTTACATTTGTGGGAGAATATTCTAGTATGGTATTCCATAGAGAAGATTAATTCTGAAAGAAGACTAAAGGCCGCTTTACATGCTACGACATCGCTAAAGCGATCTCATTGGGGTCACGGAATTGGTGACGCACATCCGGCCGCTTTAGCGATGTTGATGTGTGTGACACCTATGAGCGATTTTGAATCGTCGCAAAAACATTCAAAATCGCTCATCGGTGACATCCCCCCCTAATCTTGATTATCGTTGCTGCTGCTTGGACGATGTTGTTCGTCGCTCCTGCGGCAGCACACATTGCTATGTGTGACACCGCAGGAACGAGGAACCTCACCTTACCTGCGGCCGCCGCCAATGCGGAAGGAAGGAGGTGGGCGGGATGTTACGTCCCGCTCATCTCCGCCCCTCCGCTTTGATTGGGTGGCCGCTTAGTGACGTCGCTGTGACGCAGAACGGACCGCCCCTTTAGAAAGGAGGCGGTACGCCGGTCACAGCGACGTCGCTAGGCAGGTAAGTAGTGTGACAGGTCCGCGCGATTTTGTACACAACGGCCAGCGATTTGCCTGTGTCGCACAAACGACGGAGGCGGGTACGCACTAAAGCGATATCGGTACCGATATCGCAGCGTGTAAAGCGGCCTTTAGGGTGTGTGCCCACGATCAGTGTTTGCAGCGTTTTGGACGCAGCATGCTTCAGCTACGTCCAAAATGCTGCATTGTACAGTACAAGCACAGTGGATGGGATTTCTAGAAATGCGGTGCCCACTCTACTAGTTTTTTCCACAGCAAACACTGACCTGTGGTGTGTTTTTCTAGACTGCAGCATGTTAATTGTTTGCTGTGGATTCGCATGTGTCCTCCGTAGGGAGAACACAAGCGAGAGACCACAGCGCAATGCACCCTAATCATGGGCACAAGCAGCTGTGGTCTCCTGCGGAGGACACTCGTGTCCCCGCAGGTCAGGACCTGCCGCGTTCTGAACACAGTGAGTCCTGATCGTGGGCAGTTACCCTAAAGGTTTTGTGACAAATCTGTTGGGGTGTACTCATTTATACTGAGCACTGTAGCTCTGATTTTCAATGACTGACGTATGTATGGTGTTATTGCTACATTTGATGGCACACTTTTTTATCATTATTTTGATTTCTTCACACAATGATTAATGATGAAGGTCAGACTCTCGCCTGAAATGTTCAAATTACTAACCAATAAATATTTGAGTTTGCATCTTTTAGTGCCAAGTTGTTACAATTCTGCATCAGGGGTAGAACCCTACTTGAGTGCCATCTTTTCAGGTGTGCCTTGTTCCATTTAATATTTTTATGAAAGAATGGTGCATTTTTCTTTATGGATACATTACTTGCAAGCCAGCAAGAAGCCCGATGCTCCTCAGAATTCATTGGTGTTGCCTACATTGAAGTGAGCAGGAGATCCCCATGTCTTGAATTTCATCTCAGGTTCATGAAAGGCTTTTGTTAGGCCCTATGCTGCCAAGACAATTTATTAACACTTCGTAATCCTGTTTGCCTCTGATGGAATTATAGTGAGTCCTTCCATTTGTAAATCTTATTAGTTGCAGTTGTCACCATCGTATTTAAAGGGTTAAACAGTGGGTCAAAGCTCAGGTCAGGCTCTGCAGCAGGTTGTCAGCTGTATGTCACAAGTGACACCCATTGCTGACAGTGCAGGCTCGGCGGCTGAGCCATCCTCACCCTGTACATTTAAGGTGCTGGGCGCAGACGACTTACCCGTAGTAAATTCCAATGCTCTCCATCCAGCCTATTTTTCACATCCTCGTGTATATTGCCACGGAGCATACGTGTACTCTACAGGATAGGAAGAACCTTTTATGTGAAAAATGGATATCTCAATTTTGGTCATACTCTTTTATCTGGAACTTCTCAGCATTCTCAAATATCAATTGCTGCTGGCTGTGAACTTTTCTGATTTTAGGAGTCTCATGTGTCATGTTTATCATAAGACCCACACCAAACTAAATGTACTGCTGTCATAAGATATGAATGGACGACCTATATCTGTGCAACTGAACAGCTATATTAAGTATCTGGTATTTCCCAGTGCTAAGTATTTGCCAGGTAACCTGAGATTCCTCTCTGCAATAACGTGGTTCCTTCCTAAAGTATCATGTTGCTAAGCAACAAGAAGCGTGTCTGACGTTAGTCTTTCAAAACAAGTAACTTTTGTATCATCCAGGACATACAGCATGTTACAACCACTATATTATTTGGTATGCAATGACAGCACTATTTACATAAGGGGGCATTATGTTCTGGTACTATAGAATGGTGATCCACATACCGGTAATAATGAATTATATCCTCGTACCATAGTATGGTAATCCACATATTTGGTGATAATGAATTAAGTCCTGGTACCATAGTATGGTGATCCACACACCGGTGATAATGAATTATGTCGTGGTACTGTAGTATGGTGATCCACATACCGGTGAAAATGAATTATGTCTTGGTACTGTAATATGGTGAGCTACACACTTGTAATAATGAATTATGTCCCAGTACCATGATATGATGATTCACATACCGGAAAAATGAATTATGTCCCGGTACCATGGTATGATGATTCACATACCGGTAATAATGAATTATGTCTTGGTACCGTAATATGGTGATCCACATACTGGTAATAATGAATTACGGTATGTCCCCGTACCGTAGTATGGTGGTCCACATACCAGTAATAATGAATTATGTCCTAGTACCGTGGTATGGTGATCCATATACCGGTAATTTGAATTATGTCCTGGTACCGTAGTATGGTGATCCACATACCAGTAATAATGATGCAACATAAGCTCTGGTGAAAAATATGCCAGGAAATGGACACATAAGTACAATTATATTATTGATATTAAAGTGATAGATGATCATTTTTGATCTGCGGGGGTCTGGTTGTTGGAACCCGAGTCTATCAGCAGATTGGGGACTTTTATCCCCATTAGAATGGAGTGGTAGTGTTCATGTTCTACCACTGTTTTACTCATTCCCTTAGCTTTTCCTGGCAGTTACATAGAAAATGAATGGAGCAGCAGGTGGGCATCCAACTGGTCTTTCCATTTTGTAATGGAGATAAGTGTCCCATGCGGGATACAATTTACCCGTTCTACCGATCAGTGTGGGTCCTTCACAATCAGTAAGATTCTGTGGGTAGGTGATAAAAGTGATGTGCAGTGAAAACAAGTTTAGTGCCATTTTCCTGAATCTGTACCGCTGACAGCACATCTCATAAATGACAGCATGCAGTTAGACTACTAAAAATAAAAATAGCATAAAATATCAATAGTCTGTTATATAAAAATGTTACAGATATAGCTGCAAGTTTTTAAAAATGATTGACTCTGTCCATGCTTGCACATGTCTCTCCGACTATCAGGATCAAGGGGCCTTGTAGGAAATAACACCATTCCGTGAAGGCCCACTTGATTTCCAGTAATTCATGATTATTGATATCGTAGTTTATTTTGACAGAAGAAAACTCATGAAAAGTAGGCATATGATTGGAGTGGGGTAAGAGTCTTGTGATAACATTTCACCAACCCCAGTCTCTAAAGCAGGGGTGGGCAATTCATTTTCCCAAGGAGCTGCATGAGAAATTGGGATGGTTTTAGAGGGCCGGACTAATATAATTAACTCATTTCTACCCAATACTGTACTCTCCCTTCATAAACAAATAGTAAGTTAAATAATACAAAGATTCATTGAAAATATGGAGGTCAGGGGGGCATAGACATTACTGGCGTCAGTGGGGGGCATACACATTACTGGGGTCAGTGGGGGGCATACACATTACTGGGGTCAGTGGAGGGCATACACATTGTTGAGGTCAGTAAGTGGCATAGACATTACTGGGGTCAGTAGGGGGCATACACATTACTGGGCCCTGTGGAGCATACATAATGGCCCTGGTGGCCTGTGGGGCAGACATACTGACAGTGGTGACCTGTGGGGCATACATACTGGCCCTGGTGGCCTGTGGGGCATACATACTGACCCTGGTGGCCTGTGGGGCATACTGACAATGGTGGCCTTTGGGGCATACATACTGGCCCTGAAGACGCTGAGCACACAGGCTGGTCGCACTGCAGCAGCAGAGTCCCCTGTGTGTTTGCTTCTTCTATTGCAGGCACAGGGGGGACCTGAGAAGACACAAGACACAAGTGCTGCTCCCCTGCTCTCCCCTCCTGCAGGCACACTGCACTCTCCCTGCTTCTACAGGTGCACATTACCTCAGTTGCAGAACAGACATTTTTGAAGTGGCCGCTGTGGAGATGAGCTGGTCAAATGCGAGGATCCTGGGTAGAAGGGGCAGGCAAAGGGGGCGTGGCCAGGATCAAGAGAGCAGCAGGAGGGGACAAGGAAGGCATCCGAGGAGCGTGTGTTTCCAGCATTGAGAGGGGGCGTGGATGACAGCAAAAGGGGCGTGACTAGCAGCATAGAAGCCATGGAAGGCATCCAGAGACTTTGACCAGCATCCAGAGATGGCATGACTGGCAGCAAGAGGGGGCATGGCAGAGTGGGGGGCGTGTCAGCTGCTTATCACTGCGCTGCGGGATACATAGCTGCTGTGAGAGCGGGGCTGTTTCTCAACGCAGTGACACTAGAAAAAGGCCCCCTGGGAAAACATGCAAAACAAGAATGCCGCGTAGACACCATCACATGTTTCTCAACGCTGGCAGGAAACTAGCCAGGTCTTTCACCAGGAAGGAACAACCACGGGAAGGGCAGTCTCCAGTCAAGGAGACCACCTATGCCAAACATGGATGTGATGGTGTCTCCGCGGCGTTCTTGTTTTGCATGTTTTCCCAGGGGGCCTTGTTCTAGCGTCACTGCGTTGAGAAACACGTGATCCTGTGTGATCCGCGGTGTTGGATGTTGATCTCCCTGAGGTCAACCATCCTTACTTATGCAGTCTTCTACTAGGCATTGCTCCCACTAGCCAGTTTCCTACTCCACACTGATGAGGGGCAAATACCCCTAAACAGCTGTCTGTGGATGGCAACCATGTTTGGCATAGGTGGTCTCCTTGACTGGAGACTGCCCTTCCCGTGGTTGTTCCTTCCCGGTGAAAGACCTGGCTAGTTTCCTGCCAGCGTTGAGAAACATGTGATGGTGTCTCCGCGGCGTTCTTGTTTTCTATCTTCTGATAGTGGCCACGTACTGCACATCCGTCTCCTATCAAATCTATAGGAGGAGAATGTGCAGTACCTGGCTTCAGCTGCTATCAATTGACTGGGCAGCTCCAGAACTGAGCTTTTCTGACCGTCGCCGGCATTGAGAACAGCTCGTTGGGGTTATGTCAGGTATTGTAACTCATCAGAGATTTTTCTAAATTTTGTTAGTCATATTCTGAGATATCAGTGGTCAATATGTGGTTGTTTATCTGGATGACATCTTCGAGAAAAGGTGAATGACGGGGGTGCCAGAGGTCATACCATGGCCGATCATTGATGACTTATCCTAAGGATAGGCCATCGATGTTAAAGTAGAAGACAAACTCTTTAATTTTATTAAAAAGTCCAGTACCAAACTGATGGTGAAGGGCCTGGTATTCTACTGAGAGTCTCTTCCTTAGCACCGGAAGAGTACTCTTTGGAGAGTACCACATTTTCATAATGACCATAATCCCTTGTACAGCAGGGGGTACCAAACTTAAGGTCTGCGGCCAAATCAGGGCCGCCACATCATTATATACAGCCTGCAACGTAAAGACAAAGATGGATTTAAATTTCACGCTTGTGTCATGCTAGCCACAGGCGGCACTTGTGCAGATTGATCTCATGGTGGACTTTAGTAAAATGGTGCCAGTGGCACTGAACAATCTGCACAGTTTCAGCCGCCTGTGGCATTTTTGTGAAGACTGCCAGGAGATCAATCTGTGCAAGTTCCTCCTGCAGCTAGGACGGCACCAGTGCAAATTTTAAATAAGTATGACATTCCTCTAATATGTTCTGGTTGCATTTTACATCAACACAGCCAGCACTTAAAAGAGAGGAGGAGCCAGCAAAAGGGAGCTACTGCCATCTTGGTATCTAGCAGCCATAGTCAGTGCTTAGTAAAAGGCACAACGCGAACACAAGCGGGTGCCGTCTTTTAAATCAAGGGGACGCAGTTAACAGGCACTTAACAAAGAGGTGCCATAAGCATAAGGAGCAGGTTCCACCTTTGAATCTTTATATCAGTGCAGAGGTAGACAGTACTTAGCATGGAGACCAGCAAAAGGGAGCAGGTTCCATCTTTGGTTAAAAGGTGGCTTTACACGCTACGAGATCGCTAAAGCGATCTCGTTGGGGTCACGGAATTTGTGACGCACATCCAGCCACTTTAGCGCTGTCGTTGTGTGTAACACCTATGAGCGATTTTGAATCGTCGCAAAACGTTCAAAATCGCTCATCGGTGACATGCCCTCCTCTTCCCAATTATCGTTGCTGCTGCAGTAACGATGTTGTTTGTCGTTCCTGCGGCAGCACACATCACTATGTGTGACGCCGCTGCAACGACAAACATCTCCTTACCTGCGTCCACCGGAAAAGGAGGAAGGAAGGAAGTGGGCGGCATGTTCCGGTCGCTCATCTCCACCCCACCTTTTCTATTGGGCGGCGGTTCAGTGACGCTGCTGTGACGCTGAACAAACCGCCCCCTTAGAAAGGAGGCGGTTCGCCGGTCACAGCAACGTCGCTGCACAGGTATGTGCGTGTGACGCTGCCGTAGCGATAATGTTCGCTACGGCAGCAATCACCACATATCATGCCACCGACGGGGGCGGGTGCTATCGCACGCGACATCGCTAGCCGATGCTAGCGATGTTGCAGCGTGTAAAGCGGACTTTAGAGTAGATGCAGCCAATACTTAGCATACTTTGCTCTCAGTGCTACCAGGGACAGCTCTTTTATAGCCTTACTACTCAAGGACAGCTCTCTTATAGCCCTACTACCCGCAATAGCTCTCTTATAGCCCTACTAAACAGGGACAGCTGTTGCATAGCCTTAATACTCAAAGACCGCTCTCTTATAACCCTACTAACCAGGGACAGCACTCTTATAGCCATATTATCCAGGGAAAGCTCTATTATAGCCCTACTACCAAGGGACAGCTGTTATAAGGCCCTAGTATCCAAGGACAGCTCTTTTATAGTCCTACTACCCAGCGACAGCTCTTATAGCCTTACTACCCAGGGACAGCAGTCTTATAGGTCTACTACCCAGAGACAGCTTTTTTATAGCCTCATCAAACAGAAGCAACTCTCATACAGCCCTACTACCCCGGGACAGCTGTTCTACAGCCCTACTACTCGGGTCAATTTTTATATAGCTCTACTACCCAGGGACAGCTCTCTTATAGCCCCTGGCCAGTTCGAGCATTGCAGTTCATGCTTGTACTGTATTGTAAGGAGGCTGTGTGTAAAGCCCCTGGAAAGATTCTGCTGCGGGAAAAGGGATTCATCTAACTGCGACCGTGGACAGAGGTACTGAAGCCTACCTGAGGGAGAAGAGAGGATTTGCTTCGCGTTGACCGGGGTCAGTGTATGGAAGGGCTGCAATGCTTGGAAGGTACGGACTTGAAATCCGTGTACGAATACTGGCCGGATGTTAACTCCACTAAGATACTAGGAAAGTGAATCTGAACCTGTGCGGGTGAACTGCGAGACTTACGGACTTGAAACTCATGGGTGGAGTGTACCGAGAGTGCGGTTTATGTGATATGTAATAAACCAGTTAAACGTTTCATAAGTGTGTTCCTGTGTGCTACCTCTAAGACGCAGCCAAGTGAGTGACCCCTATCACATGAAGTAAGTGAACTATCACAACCTCCTTTTAATCGGATCCACGGTAACTACATCTATGAGGACTTTTGGGTTCAGGTTTTGAGATCTCAGAATTAAAAGCAGCAATATGATTTCTTAGTAAGACAACCCTGATCAACCCATATGAAGGGAAATATTTTAATATTCTAAATACCTTCTATCACATTAATTGGTAGGAGCGGATAGTTTTTATTCACAATTTTTGGCATCAGAGTGGCAGAAGACAGATGCATACGTTGCTGTAAAAAAATTAAAACGTGAACAGAGCATTAAAGACCTGAGCCGAGCATTCAAATGTATGGGGAAGGTGAGAAAGTTAGCCGTAGGCTGGCAGAGAGGTCACTTGACAGTTATAGGATGTTTGATGGGTGTGATGGGTTTGCAGAACCATCAGTATTACTGCAGTATCAGTTTCAATAGCCTTGGAGACAGAGGTGATTAGGAGCTGCAAACACAGTAGTTGGATGTATATTTAATTTTTTATGCATTGGAGGAATGTAACAAAATGCTTGCAAAGGTAGACATAGGCAATAGGCACAGATAAAATACAAAAAGAGAAACGCATATACAGTGGAACCTTGGATTACGAGCATAATTGGTTCTGGGACTGTGCTCTTAAACCAAGTTACTCTTATATCAAAGCGAATTTTGCCATAGGAAAAAATTGAAGCACAGACAATGCGTTCCACAACCCAAAAATATTTACTGCATTTATACAAACTTATTACAGTAATACAAAATAATGTCCTGTATTCATATAAAATTATTACAATACACTAATACAAAATACCGCACAGTACAGTAAAAAACATAAAAACAAATTAAACTGCACTTTAGCTTACAATAAAATTATTGGTGTGCGGGAGGTACAGTATAAGCAATGTGCTGTACTGGTTAGCAGAAAGAAAGTACAGTACTGTATCCACAAATGTAAACTGATAGACAATGCTGTATAGTATATACTGTACTGTACAATGGTTTACTGTGTACAGTATACAGTACATATGCACAAAAAGGTACCTCCAGAGCGGGTCAGAGCGCAGTGAAAGGACAGAACCAGACGTGTGCACGGTGAGTATTTGCTCTTCTTGCAAACCTTTGCTCTTAAACCAAGTTACAAATTTATAAAAAGCTTTGCTTGTCTTGCAAAACGCTCTCAAACCAAGTTACTCTTAAACCAAGGTTCCACTGTATTATATAGAGTCATTACACACAGAGGGATCTATTTCAAGTGTTTATGTCTGTTAGTGTTGATGATTATGACTTACAGCCAATGAAAACCCAAAAGTCATTATCTCAGAAAATTATAATACTTACCACAAAACACCTGCAAAGGCTTTCTAAGTGTTTAAAATGTTCCCTTAGTCTGGTTCAGTAGGCTATAGAATCATGGGGAACACTGCTAACTTGACAAATGTCCACAAGGCAGTCACTGACACACTCCACAAGGAGGGTAAGCCACAAGAGGTCATTGTTAAAGAAGCTGGCTGTTCACAGAGTGCTGTATCCAATCATGTTAATGGAAAGTTGAGCGGAAGTAAAAAGTGCGGTAGAAAAAGGTGCACAAGCAACCGGGATAACTGCAGCCTTGACAGGATTGTTAAGAAAAGGCCATTCAAAAATTTGGGGGAGATTCACAAGGAGTGAACTGCTACTGGAGTCAGTGCTTCAAGAGCCACCCCATACAGATGTATCCAGAACATGGGCTACAAGTGTCGTATTCCTTGTGTCAAGCCACTCATGATCAATAGACAACGCCAGAAGCGTCTTACCTGGGCTAAGGAGAAAAATAATTGGACTGTTGCTCAGTGGTCCAAGGTGTTGTTTTCAGATGAAAGTAAATTTTGCATTTCATGTGGAAATCAAGGTCCCAAAGTTTGGAGGAAGAGTGGAGAGGCCACAATCCAAGCTGCTTGAGGTTTAGTGTGAAGTCTCCACAATCAGTTATGGTTTGGGGAGCCATGTCATCTGCTGGTGTAGGTCCACTGTGTTTTATCAAGACCAAAGTGAGCGCATACGTCTACCAGGAAATTCTAGAGCACTTCATGCTTCCCTCTGACAACAAGCTTTTTGGAGATGAAAATTTCATTTTCCAGCAGGACTTGGCACCTGTCCACAGTGCCAAAAGTACCAATACCTGGTTTAATAACCACAGCATCACTGTGTTTGAATGGTCAGCAAACTCGCCTGACCTAAACCTTATACACAATCTATGGGGTATTGTCACGAGGAAGATAAGAAACACCAGACCCAACAATGCAGATGAGCTGAAGGCTGCTATCAAAGCAACCTGGGCTTCCATAAACCCTCAGCAGTGCTACAGGCTGATCACCTCCATGCCACACCGCATTGATGCAGTAATTCATGCAAAAGGAGCCCCGAAAAAAGTATTGAGTGCATTTACTGTACAGACTTTTCAGTAAGCGCTAACATTTTTGAGTTTAAAATCATTTTTTCAGTTGGTCTTATATAATATTCTAATTTTCTAAGATAATGACTTTTGGGTTTTCATTGGCTGTAAGCCACAATCATCAACATTAACAGAAATAAACACTTGAAATAGATCACTCTGTGTGTAATGACTCTATATAATATATATATTTCCCTTTTTGTATTGAATTACTGAAATAAATAAACTTTTTCATGATATTCTAATTAATTGAGATGCACTTGTATGTGTGTGTCTGTGTTTATGACAATAAATATATATTTTAAATAAAAGGAGAGGAACTATACAGTATATAATCTATATTTATTTTCTTTTATTTTTTTTAAATGTTTTCATTAACATTTTTTGGATTACAAAAGCACAAAAAGAATCCAATGTGAGAATCACCTAGGTAGAATGAGTACCTTACAAATGTAGTGAATATAGCAATGAGGTGATTAAAACTTAACCTTTAATGAGACTAAAACACAAACCAAAATGTGCTCGTGAATAAAAACAGTCAGTTTGCAGTGTGTCTTAGGTGACCCATAAACAAAACAATGTATTCTCGGGTAACACCTATTTTCCTACCCAGCGGGGAATGGAAATCACATAAATAGAGACCGGTACCAAAAATGAATTAAGCGCAGGATAGACCTGGAACATAGATCACATCAGCCACACAATTCAAACAAAGGGTTGATATCACCCAATTCAGTCGTAAATGTCCATCCTGCCAGCGTACTGTCCACTCCGGTCAGAAGAAAAATGGGTCAGGAGCAGTGCCTTGCTTCACAGTAATGCACTGGCCCTCAACAATATAGCTCCCCCCCCTTAAGTCATTTAATATACCTAGCTGGGATCAGTTAGGGATGGTTTATGTCATGTTGGAGGATTAAATGGTACACGCATATCACCTGAAGAGCCAGATGCGGCGAAACAAGTTGGGAGGCACCAGGACCAACTGGGGGACGCCACAGTGCAGGGTCAGCTGTGGACTGCCCTTGTTAGGGCGGGAGCTATATTGTTGAGGGGCCTGCTCCTGACCCATTTTTCTTCTGACCGGAGTGGACGGTACGCTAGCAGGATGGACATTGACAACTGAACTGGGTGAGATCAATCCTTTGTTTGAATTGTGGGGTTGATGTGATCTCTGTTCCAGGTCTTTCCTGCCCTTAATTAATTTTTGGTACTGGTCCCTATTTATGTGATTTCCATTCCCCACCAGGTAGGAAAATAGGTGTTACCTGAGAATGCATTGCTTTGTTTATGGGTCACCTTAAGGCCGCTTTACACGCTACGACATTGCTAAAGCGATCTCGTTGGGGTTACAGAATTTGTGACGCACATCCGGCCACGTTAGCGATGTTGTTGCGTGTGACACCTATTAGCGATTTTGAATCGTCGCAAAAACGTGCAAAAACGCTTATCGGTGACATGGGGGTCCATTCCCAATTATCGTTGCTACTGCTGGTACGATGTTGTTCGTCGTTCCTGCGGCAGCACACATCGCTATGGGTGACACCGCAGGAACGAGGAACCTCACCTTACCTGCGGCCGCCGGCAATGAGGAAGGAAGGAGGTGGGCGGGATGTTACGTCCCGCTCATCTCCGCCCCTCCGCTTCTATTGTGCAGCCGCTTAGTGACGTCACTGTGATACCGAACGAACCGCCCCTTAGAAAGGAGGCGGTACGCCATTTACAGCAACGTCGCTATGCAGGTAAGTAGTGTGACGGGTTTGCGCGATTTTATGCGCCACGGGCAGCGATATGCTCGTGGCGCACAAACAATGGGGGCGGGTACGCACGCTAGCGATCTTGCTAGTGAGATCGCAGTGTATAAAGCGGCCCTAAGACATACTGCAAACTGACAGTGTTTTTATTCACAAGCACATTTTGGTTTGTGTTTTATCTAGTCTTATTAAACGTTAAGTTTTTGGATTACAAAAGCACAAAAGAAATAGAGTAATAAATGGTTCAATTGACTAAAAAGACAGTGATGGGCGAAAGTGTTGGCATCCTTTCAATTGTTCCAAAAAATGAAGTATTTTTCCCAAAAAAATATTACAATTACACATTTTGTTATACATATGTTTACTGCCTCTGGCACTGGGGGCATTGACTGACTGTGACAATGTGGAGGTCCTGCACTAACCACTTGCCCACTAGCTCCACTTGGCAACAATGTTACTGATAATAAAAAGATGGACTATAGGTGGCGGGCTGCACAGAGTGAAAACTCACGACAATGCAATAATAAAAAGAAATGAAGCAGCAGCACTCACCATTTGTGTCCACGATTCTTTATTTTAAATCCATAAGATCACCAAGTTGCGTGGTGCAGGGAAGGGGGAGCGGGGAACCTGATAGGATCTGTTGAAGGGTGGCTTGACACGCGCGAAAAAGCCGTTGTCCTAATGTTCCCCACACCCCCTTCCCTGCACCCAGCAACTTGGTGATCTTATGGATTTAAAATAAAGAATCGTAGACCCAAATGGTGAGTGATGCTGCTTCATTTCTTTTTATCATTGCATTAATTGACTGTGAGCAAGGCATCACGAAATCTGAAGACTACCAAAGGATTTTGGGCTGCAATGTAGTTACCACTGTCAGTAAACTTTGATTGCATAATAGGTCATAGGTCTTCCAGCAAGACAAAGACCCAAAACATACTTTAAGTAGCCCTGAGAAATGGATGGAAACAGTTCTGGAGAGTTCTGAAGAGACCAGCAATGGGTTAGGGTCTGAATCCCATTGAACACCTGTAATAATAATAATTTGTTTTATTTCTATAGCGCCAACATATTCCGCAACGCTTTAAAATTCAGAAGTTCATATACAAACAAACATAAGTAACAGTTATAGAAGATACAATAATTAAAGCAAGAATAAAGACCTGTGGAGAGATCTTAAAATTGCGGTTGGGAGAAGGCAGCCCTCACATATGAGAGACCTGAGCAGTTTGCATCGAAGAGTCCAGAATTCCAGTTGAGAGACATAAGAAGCTTGTTGATGGTTATAGAAAGTTAATGATTGCAGTTATTTATTCCAAGGGGTGTGCACCAAATGTTAAATTGAGGGTGCTAACAATTTTGTCCTGCCAATTTTGGGGGTTTTGTATTTAATTATGTCCAATTTGCCTTTTGTCCTCTTTTTTTGTGTTGATCCAATGTGTATAACAAAACGAGTAATTACAATAATTTTTTGGGAGAAATACTTCATTTTCTGTAACAATTTCAAGGGTGCCAATAATTTCGGCCATCACTATATAACTTCTTTTATAAAAGTCAATGTTTCAATATAAATTGGTACGCAATAGGTTAATGAAAAGTAAACTTTTTTTTTTATTCAATAGATTTTTATTGATTTTCAGAGTATTAAAGTACAGAAAGAAAAACATTAAAGAGATGTGATTAGTCACTTACACAATGAGATTTGGTATATCAATTTGGAAGGAATTTGGTTTAGTACAGTGTTAACATTCTGACATGTTGTGAAAAGTAAACTTTTAACAGTGGGGTCAAATAAATGCAATAACAATTGCCCATGGTTTCCTCTGCCAAATAATATTTTGCTTAACGAGATATAGCTTTATAGAGATCAGATACCTATAACGGGCTATATAACATGTGAATGAAATTTCTGTGACACTTGAAAAACTCCACGGCAGAGTTAGGTGGCTTTACGGCTTTGATGTCTCTTGGGTGGAAAAGGAGTCTGCAGTGTTGGATAACGTCCAGGAACATGGTACCAAGCAGATTTATGAACTAACTTACAATGCTCGGATTTCGATGATGACCTGTTAAGAAAAACTAAAGACAGAATATCACTATGGGGACCTGACACAGACGCCTGACGAGCACTCTCTGGACGAGAACATAGGCTCTGTGTCAGGCAGCTTGTTACTGATGCAGGCCTTTTTCCAAAGGATTTTAATAATGGAAACACAGACACTGCTCCCGAATAGTTGACTTGCTCACATATTTCTTCTTCTTGATTACACTTCGGCTTACGGTTATTTCCCCTTATTGAAAAGTCGTCTGATTGACTTTCAAAAGAGAAATGTAAGACTTCTAGGGACTTTCCGCCATATTCAGAGGTAAGGTGGAGTCTTTTTGATTGGGCACTATATGATTTCCTCTGTGTTACTGCACTTTTATTTGGAAGTTCATTATCATCTTCCACCAATGCAGTCACTTTGTTGAGCCATTGGGGTCTGCAATGTAATTCTTTCAGGCAGCTAAACAATAAAATAAAAGTTAGTTATTGATACAATCCTGTAATATACATAACGATTAACCAACTACTAGTATCTTATCAATAATCATCAATAATTTATAATGCATTATTATTAACTGAAATAGAGACGATAAATCCCATAAGATTTCTGGTACCATGCATCCAGAATCAGACTGGCTACCGGAGGAACCTCCAGTAATACCAGGCCTGGCTGCGGTTACCTGGGTTAAACTCTGGAGCTCAGGTGACAGCTTCAGAGTTCAACTCGGCCTGCCACAGCTGCAATGAACTGAACCGCGATTGCAGGGGAATCAGTCAGCGCTTGCAGTTCAGTCCTGCAAACCCTGAGTTCAGTCCAGGCTGCACTCTGGAGCTAAGGTGAGAGCTCCGGAGTTTAATCCAGGAAACTGAATCCAGGCCTGGTATTACTGGAGGTTCCTCCGGTAGCCAGTCCGACGCTGCATGCATCTATAACATATCATAATAAATTTATAGGGCCATTTCTTGTAAAGTATAATCATTGTATAATGTAAACAGCTATAACATTTTTAACACTTAGGGGGAAAATTACCAAGAGCTTTACGTAACTTTTATGAAGTAAAAAGTAAAAAATGTTGGCCCACACCTTTTTTCCTATAAAAGTTTGTAACCTTTTTCCCAATTTCGGTGACCAGAAAAAGGGGCTTAAGGTGGCTTTACACGCTACGATTTCGCTACAGCGATCTCGTTGGGGTCACGGAATTTGTGACGCACATCCGGCCGAGCAATCTCGTTGTGTGACTCCTATGAGCGATTTTGAATTGTCGCAAAAACGTTCAAAATCGCTCATCGGTGACATGGGGGTCCCTTCCCAATTCTCGTTGCTGATGCTTGGGCGATGTAGTTCGTCGTTCCTGCGGCAGCACACATTCCTTCGTGTGACACCGGTGGAACGAGGAACCTCACCTTACCTGCGTCCCGCCAGCAATGAGGAAGGAGGTGGGCGGGATGTTCGTCCCACTCATATCCGCCCCTCCGCTTTGATTGGGCGGCCGCTTAGTGACGTCGCTCTGACGCCAAACGAACCGCCCCCTTAGAAAGGAGGCGGATTGCCGGCCAGAGCGACGTCGCTATGCAGGTCAGTATGTGTGACGGGGATGCGCGATTTTGTGCGCGAGGGGCAGCAATATGCCCGTGTCGCACAAACGATGGGGGCGGGCACGCACGCTAGCGATCTCGCTAGCAAGATCACAGCGTGTAAAGCCCGCTTCATAACAGAAGCACATCTCAAGTTCAGGAACACTTTGAGATATAGATTTAGCACATAATACTGCGCTGCACATCGGTTTTAGATTAGCTTCACTTCTCTTTTAGACAATGAAAACAAAACAATTTCTGTCCTAAAGGTTTGCCATATTGTAGCTAAGACTGAATTAACAATGATATTCTACAGATCTGTCTCAGTGTAATACAGGCTCTGGCATCCCCGCACTGTCCTGCCCCCTTCCCCCAGCAGGGATGCCGATACTCTCACCTTCCTGGTCGCTCAGCGGGGGCTGCTCCATCCCCGGATCCCACTCCTGACTCCCGAAGCCTGCACACACCGCACAAGCCTCTTGGGAGCTCTCCTAGGGTGCACGTGCACCTTTTCTTAAAGGACCAGTACGCCCTTATCCGAAAGTGCCTCTTAGCTTATGGCACTTCCCAATGAAGCTGATGCGAAACGCGTTGAGGTGAAAGGCAGTGTGGTCTGCATGGCCTCCAGAGGTGGATCTGCAATTTTGCCAGTATATTGGTTCTCCACCTGGTGGTTCCTTCATGTTAGTACAGTTAGGTCCAGAAATATTTGGACAGTGACACAATTTTCGCGAGTTGGGCTCTGCATGCCACCACATTGGATTTGAAATTAAACCTCTACAACAGAATTCAAGTGCAGATTATAACGTTTAATTTGAAGGTTTGAACAAAAATATCTGATAGAAATTGTAGGAATTGTACACATTTCTTTACAAACACTCCACATTTTAGGAGGTCAAAAGTAATTGGACAAATAAACCAAACCCAAACAAAATATTTTTATTTTCAATATTTTGTTGCGAATCCTTTGGAGGCAATCACTGCCTTAAGTCTGGAACCCATGGACATCACCAAACGCTGGGTTTCCTCCTTCTTAATGCTTTGCCAGGCCTTTACAGCCGCAGCCTTCAGGTCTTGCTTGTTTGTGGGTCTTTCCGTCTTAAGTCTGGATTTGAGCAAGTGAAATGCATGCTCAATTGGGTTAAGATCTGCTGATTGACTTGGCCATTGCAGAATGTTCCACTTTTTTGCACTCATGAACTCCTGGGTAGCTTTGGCTGTATGCTTGGGGTCATTGTCCATCTGTACTATGAAGCGCCGTCCGATCAACTTTGCGGCATTTGGCTGAATCTGGGCTGAAAGTATATCCCGGTACACTTCAGAATTCATCCGGCTACTCTTGTCTGCTGTTATGTCATCAATAAACGCAAGTGACCCAGTGCCATTGAAAGCCATGCATGCCCATGCCATCACGTTGCCTCCACCATGTTTTACAGAGGATGTGGTATGCCTTGGATCATGTGCCGTTCCCTTTCTTCTCCAAACTTTTTTCTTCCCATCATTCTGGTACAGGTTGATCTTTGTCTCATCTGTCCATAGAATACTTTTCCAGAACTGAGCTGGCTTCATGAGGTGTTTTTCAGCAAATTTAACTCTGGCCTGTCTATTTTTGGAATTGATGAATGGTTTGAATCTAGATGTGAACCCTTTGTATTTACTTTCATGGAGTCTTCTCTTTACTGTTGACTTAGAGACAGATACACCAACTTCACTGAGAGTGTTCTGGACTTCAGTTGATGTTGTGAACGGGTTCTTCTTCACCAAAGAAAGTATGCGGCGATCATCCACCACTGTTGTCATCCGTGGACGCCCAGGCCTTTTTCAGTTCCCAAGCTCACCAGTCAATTCCTTTTTTCTCAGAATGTACCCGACTGTTGATTTTGCTACTCCAAGCATGTCTGCTATCTCTCTGATGGATTTTTTCTTTTTTTTCAGCCTCAGGATGTTCTGCTTCACCTCAATTGAGAGTTCCTTAGACCGCATGTTGTCTGGTCACAGCAACAGCTTCCAAATGCAAAACCACACACCTGTAATCAACCCCAGACCTTTTAACTACTTCATTGATTACAGGTTAACGAGGGAGACGCCTTCAGAGTTAATTGCAGCCCTTAGAGTCCCTTGTCCAATTACTTTTGGTCCCTTGAAAAAGAGGAGGCTATGCATTACAGAGCTATGATTCCTAAACCCTTTCTCCGATTTGGATGTGAAAACTCTCATATTGCAGCTGGGAGTGTGCACTTTCAGCCCATATTATATATATAATTGTATTTCTGAACATGTTTTTGTAAACAGCTAAAATAACAAAACTTGTGTCACTGTCCAAATATTTCTGGACCTAACTGTATGTCTTGGATCTTGGTTCTGAATTTTTTATCTATAGACCTATGAATTATTTTTCTGCACAAGCACCTTATTATATCTATTATGTCTGGGTTTTGAGATGCACCTTGTGAAAGAACCAGGTTACTTACAATATGGTTATGCATTATGTCCCCATTGATTATTAATAATGGTCTATTGATGCTGTTGTGGGGCACACCTCACTACGTACCATATATGAGGTATTTTGTCTATTGTAACTTGGTATACCTCAGCGTTTTTTGTCTTCCATTAGTCTCTGAAATTTATGTTATCATTGTATATGACCACACTGCTCTGCATTTACTGTTTATAAACATGCTCCTTTGCATTTTAAAATGTGTCCTTTATATGTCAATAACCTTGCATTATAAAATTATTCCCACTGTAGTATATAATTAGAATATAATTGATATCAAAGTGTAGACTGGAGGAAAAACGGGTTTAAAAACCGCGCTAGGAAACCACGAGCAAGGATGTAAATGAATATTTTTCTTTTATTTAGATAATTCCAACGCGTTTTTTCCCTGAGGAAGGAGACAGATGGGTCTCCGAAACGCGTTGGAATTATCTAAATAAAAGAAAAATATTCATTTACATCCTTGCTCGTGGTTTCCTAGCGCGGTTTTTAAACCCGTTTTTCCTCCAGTCTACACTTTGATATCCTTTGCTCAGACACGGGGCCGCTGCTGAACCACTAAAGCACTCATCCACGTTCTCTAAGGGGTTGTGACTGGCACAACGCAGCCAGGTGAGTGTGTTTTAACCCTTTTTCCCTCTGCCCTGTAAATCGGGTAAGACCCTATTGCGCCTTTTCTCTCCTACTACAGCTTCTAGAATATAATTGAGTAATACTTTGGGGTATGTTTAGGGTTTTTTCTATGGCTAATAGCCACTAAGTATTTAAAGCACCCTCCCCTTATGGCAGGTGTCTGGGTAACGTGGTCTATATGTTGCTAGTTGTCAGGTCCTTGTGCCGCTGCTGCTGCTATATTGCTGTGAAGCGCATTACTCATACCCATCTAAGTTTCAGTACCTGATGTAACCGCTGCTGCAATTATCTGTACCAGCTGTATCTGCCGAACCCGCTGCTGCAACTATCCATACCAGCCGTATCTGCCGAACTCGCTGCTTCAACTAGTCGTATAAGCTCACATAAACTAATCCCCCTAACCTAATATAAAAAAACACATTTATTGATATACATTAAAAACGGACACAAAACACATAAATGTATAGGAATTCCCAATTGGTATTGTTATTTCGTGCACTGACTGCAAATGTCGTACCAGCTGTATCTGGTTGCCGCTGCAACTATCCGTACTGGTCAGCCTTCCTGGCTGCATCTGTGATTGTACAGACTGTCAGTGTCTGTACCCCTGGGGCCAGCTGTCGCAGTATCAGATCTTCCTGAGTGACACCTAGCCTCACACTTTCAGCACAACACCCTCACCATTTGTAACGCCTGCCTGGAACCACAGACTGGCGTCTGTCACGGACAGGCTGCAGGACAGCCTTCACAAAGCAGGACCCCGAGAACCCCAAAACCCTTTAACCCCTATACAAGGATTTGGAATTACACAGGGCCCCGGAGATCACTACCTGCGGAAGACTGCAGTCTAGAGAAGCGTAGTTGTCAGGCAGGGTCAAACCAGGAGATGCAGAACAGGGACAAAATCGACAGACAAGGACGTAGTCAGGAAACCAGGCAGAGGTCAATTCCAGATCTGGCAGCAAGGCACAAAAACGGCAGGCAGAAGGATAGTCAGAGAACAGGCAGAGGTCAAAACACAAGGATCACTATTCAGAACAGAGGGGGAACCAAAAGTAGGAATACAAAACTATCTCTGGTAGTGAATATTAGGCCGCTTTCACACCTGCGTTCAGCGCAATCTGCCGCTATAGAGAATAGCGCAGTCCGTTAACGCACTGTGCTATTCTCCATAGACTTGTATTGACGACGCACTGTAACGCAAGTGTCTGCGTTCCATCCGCTGGACGACGCTGCGTCGTTATTTTGATACAGGTTCGGGTGCAAGGTGTCTAATGATTGTCTATGGTGGCGGATTCCGCCGCTATGCGCTAAGCTCAGCATGTCCAGCAGAACGATCTAAATCATTTAAAATCACTCTTGGTCTCTCTCGCCCCTCTCACCCCCTCTGTCATAGTCACCGATCACGGGCGCGATGCTGCACAGTTGTCACAAAGCTCCGGCGGCTTCTCCTCTTTTGAAAATGCCGGCCGCTCATTATTCCATCTAGTATTCACTGCTTCCCCTGCCCACTGGTGCCTATGATTGGTTGTAGTCAGACCTGACCCCACGCTGAGTGACAGCTGTCTCACTGCAACCAATCACAGCCATCAGTGGGCGGGTCTATATCGTGCAGTACAATAAATAAATAAATAATTTAAAAAATCGGCGTGCGGTCCCCCCTAATTTTGATACCAGCCAAGGTAAAGCCACACGGCTGAAGGCTGGTATTCTCAGGATGGGGAGCCCCCAGACTAAAACTATCAGCCAGCAGCCGCCCGGGATTGCCGCATCCTTTAGATGCGACAGTACCAGGACTCTACCCGGCTCATCCCGAATTGCCCTGGTGTGGTGGCAATCGAGGTAATAAGGAGTAAACGGCAGCCCATAGCTGCCACTAAATCCTAGGTTAATCACGGCAGGCGTCTATGAGAAATCCACAATGATTAACCTGTAAGTGAAAGTAAATAAACACATACACCCGAAAAAATACTTTATTTGGAATAAATGATAAAAAAAACACCCTCTTTCACCACTTTTGTAATCCCCAAATACCCCTCCAGGTCCAGCGTAATCCACACGAGGTCCCGCGACGCACTCAGCTCTGCTACCTGAAGCTGACAGGAGCGGCCGTAGAACACCGCCGCTCTCTGTCAGCTCCAGGCAGCAACTGAAGTGAGTCGTGCTGTCAGCAGGTACGTCACTGAGGTAATGCCTGTGTGTGTGTGGTGATGATAAGTGAGGTAGTGCCTGCATGTGCGGTGATGATGGGTGCAGTAGTGCCGGTGTGTATGCGGTGATGAGTGTGGTAGTGCCTGCGTGTGTGCGGTGATGATGGGGGCGGTAGTGCCGGTGTGTGCAGTGATGATGAGTGCGGTAGTGCCGGGGTGTGTGCAGTAATGATGATGGGTGCGGTTGTGCCGGTGTATGTGCGGAGATGATGGATGCGGTAGTGTCGGGCTGAGTGCAGTGATGATGATGGGAGCGGTAGTGCTTGTGTGTGCGCAGTGATGATGGGGGTGGTAGTGCCGGCGGTGTGTGCAGTGATGATGGGGGTGGTAGTGCCGGCGGTGTGTGCGGTGATGATGGGAGCGGTAGTGCCGGCGGTGTGTGCGGTGATTATGAGTGCGGTAGTGCCGGGGTGTGTGCAGTGATGATGATGGGAGCGGTAGTGCTTGTGTGTGTTCAGTGATGATGGGGGTGGTAGTGTGGGCGGTGATGATGGGAGCAGTAGTGTCGGTGGTGTGTGCGGTGATGATGAGAACGGTAGTGCCGGTGGTGTGTGCGGTGATTATGAGGGCGGTAGTGCGGGGGTGTGTGCAGTGATGATGGGGGTGGTAGTGCCGGCGGTGTGTGCGGTGATGATGGGAGCGTTAGTGCTGGCGGTGTGTGTGGTGATGATGGGAGCGGTAGTGCCGGGGTGTGTGCAGTGATGATGGGGGCTCTCTCTCTCTCTCTTGGCTTAACGCAACGTGTTATTTCACAGGAATCCGTTGCCTTTGTATCACACTATTTACAACGCATCCGTCACATGCGTCACACAAGACCGTTACATTCAGATTGAAATCATATAGGAAAGGTGAACCATTCCCATACTTTTCGTATGAAAATGTTTTACCTTCCTGTTTTTTTTTCACAACACTAAAGGTAGGAGAATGAAACCTTGAAACAATGTGACTGTGGTCTAAAAGAAATCAGCTCTGTTTATTCATATGTATTATGTGTCGTTTTCCATTTTAATTGAATTGACGAGCTACCCTCCTTCAGTTCTTAAGGCTTTGACTACAAGTAGAGTTGAGCGGATTGCTAATAATCCGGGTCCGGGGAGAGAGAGAGTGAGAGAGTGAGAGAGTGAGAGAGAGAGAGAGAGAGAGAGAGAAAAAAAAAAAAAAGAAAACCCGAACCCGGATCGTGCAGCCGGATTCCCGGGTCCCGGTCGGACCCGGATCGGACGCTCAAACCGCGCGGAACCGGACTTTTCAAGTTCGGGTCCGCTCAACACTAACTACAAGGCAATCAAAAACATTTGTTCGATTTGCTGTTACACAACAATTTTAGTACTGTGATTTAGCACTAACAATTATCCAAAGTATAGGCAGGTCACATACAAGTCACAAAGTTTTCTGCCATCAAAAAGAGTTGGATTATTTGCAATGGTCGCATCACAGCCTTGGTCAATCGAGGTATGCAATGTGACCCCATTGATATAATCATTAGATGCACAATTCTGACACTATTATAGCCCTTACATGTGCAAATTACACACATACAGAATGACACTGATTACTCAATGTTAATTTTACATGTATCTAAGCACACTCCTCACTAATAAAACTGCAAAGCCAAGAAGGAAAAATCATGACCTTAAATGAAGAAAAAACTTGATTTATTCAGTATGGAGTACGAGCGCCAAAAGCAGAAATACATGCACTTACACACCTTAGCATGCTATCAGTGAGCTTACACATGGCTGAACGAAAAATGTTCTACCATTCTGAATGCACTTGAGAGTACAAATCATCAAGATCTGCTGCTGGCAGCAACCTTTGCAAGTGCTTACTAATGATGTTTCAGATTTGCTCCATGGGAGACAAATCCGAAGATGGTGCAGCTCATGATACCATGTTTAGGACCCGTAGGTTGCTCACAGCAGCAATAACAACATGAGGCCTGGTGTTATCACACTGACAAGTGGCACATCATATCCTGGATATTTACTGAACAAATGAAGACAGGAGAATGGGAGAGCTATCCCCATTCAGATGTGCAGAATTAATCGGTTAATTACCCGATGTGTACTCCGGCTACGTGTGCAGAGAGCAGGAGCCGGCACTGACAGCGTGAGAGCGGCGGACGCTGGTAACGAAGGTAAATATCGGGTAACTAAGGAAAGGGCTTCTTGTTTACCCGATATTTACATTGGTTACCAGAGTCCGCAGAGGCCAGCTCCCTGCTCACTGCACATTCAGTTGTTGCTCTGTCACTGTCACACACAGCGATGTGTGCTTCACAGCAGGAGAGCAGCAACTAAAAAAGGGACCAGGACATTCAGCAACAACCAGCGACCTCACAGCAGGGGCCAGGTTGTTGCTGGATGTCACACACAGTGACATCACTAGCAACATCGCTGTTACGTCACAAAAGTCGTGCCTCAGTAGTGATGTTGCTAGCGATGTTGCTTAGCATGACGTGGCCTTAAGCTATAGCCAGCTCTTCTGTGTTGGTAATCACCTCTGCTATAAAGACACCTTTTCCAGCCTAGGTAAGTGCTGGTAGTTGCTTCTGATTAGCTTGCCTCCAGAGGAAACATGTGACCTGTGGACCAGGAAGTCATTTGAGATATGTTTCTGGAGTTGGTTGTTTGAAATAGGAGTGGTGTTTTTCCCTACCTTATTTCTTTTTTGGTTTTCCTCACCGGTCCATTCCTCATTACTTGCTCCTGTCGTTTGGAGTGCTTTGTATGATTTCTGTTTATTTTACCCGTCTGTCTAATCCTCTATGTGTCTTTAACCTAGAGTGTGATTAGCATTTCCGCTGCCCTGCTCACTAGACAAGGTGTAGCCAAGGGAAAGACAAGGATAGGTACGTGATTGGCGACGGGATGAAAGAACCCATATAGGGACGTTAGGAAGTGCAGGGATCAGCCTCAGGTTCTTTTAGGAGGTGACCCTGCTCCCCTTTCCCTAGTGCTAGGGCCCACCGTTGTATTGTGCCCCCAGTGTATTGCAGCACTCGTTGGGGGTTCCTGTGTACCTGCCAGAACCCCGGTAGTCACCGTGTGACACAACCTCACTGGTGAGTTCCTTTAAACACTGTGTTGCAAGTGGACCTAGAAAAACTTATGGACCCTGAAGAAGTGGACCTAGAAGAACTGATGGACACTGAAGAAGTGGACCTAGAAGAACTCATGGACCCTGAAGAAGTGGACCTAGAAGAACTGATGGACCTTGAAGAAGTGGATCTAGAAGAACTGATGGACCCTGAAGAAGTGGATCCAGAAGAACTGATTGACCCTGAAGAAGTGGACCTAGAAGAACTTATAGACCCTGAAGAAGTGGATCTAGAAGAACTTATGGACCCTGAAGAAGTGGACCTAGAAGAACTTATAGACCCTGAAGAAGTGGATCTAGAAGAACTTATGGACCCTGAAGAAGTGGACCTAGAAGAACTGATGGACCCTGAAGAAGTGGACCTAGAAGAACTGATGGACCCTGAAAAAGTGGACCTAGAAGAACTAATGCTGTTTTATAGGTAATAGTGGTCAACCAAATATTGATTTGATTTAAATTTCTTGTTCACTCTCTGAAAAAAACTATTGACCCTTTTAGTTTTTAAAGCATTCTTGCTTTGCAGCACTTTTCTGCGCATGCCTAAAATTGTTGCCCAGTCCTGTTTATTGCAGTTTTCTCCACTGGAGACAATAAGAAACAATGCAAAAACATTTTTAAGCAGTTCACATAAAAACGCTACAAAAAAGCTTTGTTTGAAATTGCACTATAGCATAACTGAAGCTTTATTCTTGCCAGACAAAACATAAAGTGCTAAGATAGGATACATATAATTATGGATAACTTACTTAGTATGGATTATATCAAGAAGGAAATCAAAAAAGGCAGAATTCCAAAAAAAGCCCACTCAGTTTCCTAGAAAAGATTTGCTAAAAGTGAAGGTACAACACTGTGTGAATGTGTAATCCAGCTTTATTTCAGCTCCACCATATAATGCTCCATGTGTCACGGAGTCATTCATAGTCAGTCATGCATTTAGTAGTAAGTATTACACATTAAATTAATATCGTATGGGTTTTATCTGTAAAGACTAACGCAATGGAAAAATGACCACAGGAAACCTGAGGAACATTTGGATCTTGACTTATTAAGACTGGTGTCTTGTACACCAATGTTAATGAAGGCACCTCTGGAATAAGATGTGCCTAGTTCATTAAGAGGTGCACACTTCTTAATGAATTAGGCATATCTTACAACAAAACATTCCCGTCTCTGAACAGTGTCTGGAAGGCTGGGGCTAGTGCTGCCCAAAAAGTGTATAAGGGTATTCCCATCTCCCAGACCCTATCCCAATATGTAGTTGATGTAAGAATAATATTAGCAAATACCTCCAATTAGAAATGTAGTATAGCTCACCTGATATAGCCATGTCTCTTGCCTCATGTGCAGGGCATTGCAGCTTAGGTATCCATGGTTACACCACGAGCAACTAACTAACTGTCACTATATGAGTGGATGTAACCATGGATACCTAAGGTGCTGCAATGCCCTGCACATGAGATAAGAGACATATTAGAAGAACTATACTATATTTCTAATTGGAGGCATTTGCTAATATTATTATTAATACACCTACTACATATTGGGATAGGATCTTAGAGATGGGAATACCCTTTTAATCAACAGATTAAGAAACTGACTCCATGGAAGGCTTCTGACTGTTTTAGAAAAGAAAAGGTGATTATATTGGTCACAGATTTGTTTCAATTTATTTTTTTTCTAAATGTAAGAAATGTATTTTTGTACATTTTGGTTATTATTCTCACAGATGTAAAGAAACAATTACAATTGAGATGGGAAAATATGTTTTCCATATGATTGCATAATAATTCTACACATTAATACAAGTGCATCTCAATAAATTAGAATATCATCAAAAAGTTAATTTATTTCAGTAATTCAATACAAAAAGGGAAACGCATATATTATATAGAGTCATTACACACAGAGTGATCTATTTCACGTGTATATTTCTGTTAGTGTTGATGATTATGGCTTACAGCCAATAAAAACCCAAAAATCATTATCTCAGAAAATTGGAATAATTACCACAAAACATCTGCAAAGGCTTCTTAAGTGTTTAAAATGGTTCCTTAGTCTGTTTTAGTAGTCTACACAATCATGAGGAAGACTGCTGACTTAACAGATGTCCAGAAGGCAGTCATTGACACACTCCACAAGGGGGTAAGCCACACAAGGTCATTGCTAAAAAAAGCTGGCTGTTCAACTGAATGCTGTATCCAAGAATATTAATGTAAAGTTCAGTGGAAGGAAAAAGTGTGGTAGAAATAGGTGCACAAGTAACCGGGGTAACAGCAGTCTTGAAAGGATTGTTAAGAAAAGGCCATTCAATAATTTGGGGGAGAGTCACAAGGAGTGGACTGCTGCTGGAGTCAGTGCTTCAAGAGCCACCACACGCAGACGTATCCAGGACATGGGCTACGAGTACAAGTGTCGCATTCCTTGTGTCAAGCCACTCATAACCAACAAACAACGCCAGAAGCATCTTACCTGGGACAAGGAGAAAAGGAACTTGACTATTGCTCAGTGGTCCAAGATGTGGTTTTCAGATGAAAGTAAAATTTGCATTTAATTTGGAAATCAAGGTCCCAGAGTCTGGAGGAAGAGTAGAGAGGACACAATCCAAGCTGCTTGAGGTCTAGTGTGAAGTTTGCACAATCAGTGACGTTTTGGGGAGCCATGTCATCTGCTGGTGTAGGTCCACTGTGTTTTATCAAGACCAAAGTCAGCATAGCCGTCTACCAGGAAATTTTAGAGCACTTCATGTTTCCCTCTGCCGACAAGCTTTGTGGAGATGGAAATGTCATTATCCAGCAGGACTTGGCACCTGTCCACACTGCCAAAAGTACCAATACCTGGTTTAATAACCACAGTATGACGGTGTTTGATTGGCTAGCAAACTCGCCTGACCAAAACCCCATAGAAAATCTATGGGGTATTGTGAAGAGGAAGATGAGAGACATCAGACCCAACAATGCAGACAAGCTGAAGGCTGCTATCAAAGCAACCTGAGCTTCTATAACACCTCAGTAGTGCCACAGGCTGATCACCTCCATGCCATACCACATTGATGCAGTAATTCATGCAAACGGAGGCCCAACCAAGTATTGAGTGCATTTACTGTACATACATTTCAGCAGGCTCCAACATTTCTGCATTTAAAATCATATTTTCAGTTGGTTTTATATAATATTCTAATTTTCTGAGATAATGTTTTTTGGGTTTTCATTGGTTGTAAGCCATAATCATCAACATTAACAGAAATAAACACTTGAAATAGATCCCTCTGTGTGTGTAATGACTCTATATAATATATGCGTTTCCCTTTTTGTATTGAATTACTGAAATAAATTAACTTTTTGATGATATTCTAATTTATTGAGATGCACCTGTAATTGCTCAATAATTATGCACACGCAGATATTCTCCTAAGGAAGACAAAACCTTATTTTTATTTTCTTATACAGTAAATTCAGGTAGATTAACCTTTTGGATTGGTCGACAGCACTACAGTTGTGCAATAATAAAATTAGTCAACAAAAATAGAAATTGCCTAATAATTCTGCACAAAGTTTACAGATTGTTAGATAATGTGCCTTAAAAAGTGGTTCTTTTGGAACAGAAAACAAAAAAAAATGCCATTATGAAAAAAAATTCTAAAAAACTTTGATTAGCAAATTACACTTGTCTGCAGAACATTAACCATTTAGCCCACACTCGACCGACTTTCCATATTTGCACTTTTGTGTTTTGCTCCCCTTATTCCAAGAGCCACAACTTTTTTATTCTTCATGGACAGACGTACGGTGGCCATTTCAATGTAAAATAATGATTACCTCCTCAGTCACAATGAGTGTGATTTTCAAATTAAACATATTTAGGAATTTATCTATGACAATATTTTATATGTTTATTATTTTTTTTATTTTATTCCCAAAAAGCTCCTTTAAGGATTAAAGATGTTGTGCCAACCCGACAACCTTTTTTAAACAAAAACAAACAAACAATGAGCCTTACATGTTCCCACCAAGCGGACACGTTTAACTGATATGTTCACCTTTCAAGCCCACAATACAGTTTCCATATAGAAAATTATTACTTATAAAGTAGAACATTTGCACAAAACACATTGCATAACCTCACAGCACTGATTTAGAAAACTCAAAAATGGAACTTACAGCTGAACTTCAGAAGTCAAAGGGTGATCTGTGCCAAAAATGCTAGTTCTGAGGTCCAGGGATCTCTGGAGCATTTCAATCGACTCTTTCCGGTTTCCTAAATGATCATTTAAAAGTAGCTTTCCTATTGGAATTGATAACAAATAAGTAATAATAAACAATTAATAAAAATAATTGTCTGAAAACATTTTATATAACTATGTAAAAAGAGTTTTTCAGTTTAATGCCAAGAGTACCACTGGTCCAGGAATGTTTCAGCCCCCATACACTTTAGATATCCGCTAGCCAAATGATGGATTCGGCCAATTGTTCGGCTAGCAGCTACTTCGCCTGACTCAAAAGAGTGCTCTAGCAGTGGAATGTTTCTTAGGCCGGTATCCCACTTGCGATTGCCTTGCATGTATCTTGCGTGAGTTTCGTGGTGCATCACCCGTCACGGACTCACACTCTGCTCACAGGAGCGGGTCGGTTGCATGCATTTCAATGCAGCTGACCCACTCCTGTGAGCAGAGTGTGTTTCTGTGACGGGTGATGCACCACGAAACTCACGCAAGATACATGGGAGGCAATCGCAAGTGGGACACCGGCCTTAAAGGACAAAAGTACATACAGAAATTGATCAAAGAAAAACACGACCATGCACAACACTATAAATTTTATGATATGAAATAACAAATATATATATTCAAATAGTGTATGGGTCACATGGATGTAGCCGACCTACGAGGATAATAAAAGGCACCAAATTTTTAGAACAAAAAAATTCTTAAGAAAAACTGATTTGGTCAAAAAATAACAAATTTTATTAATGAATAAAAATGAATGCCGACTGGCAGAATAACTAGAACAGGGGCATCACGTGTATAAATATTAAAAAGTCAAGAACAGGTGTCACTGCATAGTTATTACAAATACTATAGCTGTTAAATTATTTTGCTATAAAAAAAATATAGGATAAGCGAGGATATAAAATACCATAAAGATTAGACTGAAGTGTTCACAGGTATAGTATATATAGCAATCATGTGATAACAAAAGCCAGGATATGTAGTGTTTGAAAGATATATATATATATATATATATATATATATATATATACACACATATATATATATGTATACATATATATATAGACCTGACTACTGATATTATCAAGGGTCAATATATATATATATATATATATATATATATATATATATATATATATACTGTTAATAACACTTACATGGATATGTACAATGGTAATAGCTGTAATATACGTTGTGACTATATAGTGAAAAAATGTATCATTACAGCAAAAGGTATCACTTGTATGGTTTGTTATACATAGATATCCAGAGCAAGTATATAAAGATAACCGCGTCGAATGGAGACATGATAGATAGGAAGTATTTACCTGTGCAGGAGAAGACCTGTGTACACATGTGACGCCAACCCCGACACACACGTTTCGGCGTCACCTTCGTCAGGGTGACGAAGGTGACGCCGAAACGTGCGCGTCGGGGCTGGCTTCACATGTGTACACAGGTCTTCTCCTGCACAGGTAAATTCTTCCTGTGTACACATGTGACGCCAGCCCCGACGCGCACGTTTCGGCGTCACCTTTGTCACCCTGATGAAGGTGACGCTGAAACGTGCGCGTCGGGGCTGGCGTCATATGTGTACACAGGTCTTCTCCTGCACAGGTAAATACTTCCTATCTATCATGTCTCCATTTGGTGCAGTTTCTTTATATACTTGCTCTGGATATCTATGTATAACAAACCATACAAGTGATACCTTTTGCTGTAATGATACATTTTTTCATAACATTTTTTCACTATATATTCACAATGTATATTACAGCTATTACCACTGTACATATCTATGTAAGTGCTATTAACATTATATATAGTTTTGACCCTTGATAATATCAATAGTCAGCTCTATATATATATATACATATATATATATATATATATATACTGTGTGTATATATACTATATATATTTATTTATTTATTTTTATTTTTTTTTTCAAACACTACATATCCTGGCTTTTGTTATCACATCATTGTATACTATATACTATATATATATATTATTATTATTATTATTATTATTATTATTATTATTATTATTATTATATTATTAGTATATAGGTATACTATACCTGTGAACACTTGAGTCTAATCTTTATGGTATTTTATATCCTCACTTATCCTATATTTTTTTATAGCAAAATAATTTAACAGTTATAGTATTTGTAATACCTATGCAGTGACACCTGTTCTTGACTTTTTAATATTTATACACGTGATGCCCCTGTTCTAGTTATTCTGCCAGTCGGCATTCATTTTTAATCATTAATAAAATTTGTTATTTTTTGACCAAATCAGTTTTTCTTAGAATTTTTTGTTCTAAAAAATGTGGTGCCTTAAAGGACAAAAGGCCTGACCATCATTTTTTATGGAACCCCATACACATTAGTCTTTCAGCTGAACCCATTGATATCGGCGGATTGATCTGAGGGTAGTCTAATGTAAGTGGGAGCAATTAGGTTTTTATTCTTAGAAGTTCCTGAAGTAGGACCTCCACAGATCAGAAAACAATTGCATTTCCTAACAAAATGCCATCATTTTATAAGATGAGAATATCAACACGTAATCTGTGGCTATTTGTTCACCACCTGACAAACCACCATTGGGCTCAAAAAGAAAGCAACTTGGGGCCATATGTATACTGGCCCCCTACTTCAAGAGACCTAAACCTCAGAAGAATATTTTTACTGCATTTTTAGATATAGACATGTGCATATTACAATGTTGTGTCTCATTAGAGTTAATAAATAATAAAAAAAGGCCACCAGATGAAAATCTCTATTACTTATTGTTCGTCTGTTAGGCAAATCACTTGATATAAAGATCTGTCATACGTCTGGTATGTTAAACAGGTAGTAATTCATTTCTTAACAAGTATAACTCAAGTCGCATTCTTCAGGAATGATTAACCCAAATCCATCACAGCTTGTGTACTGTGCAGGGCTTTCTTAAGATATATGTCCCGCAGACAAGAATTCCAACATAAAATTACACTAACATTTCGGGAACATTGTGTTCTATAAACTGGCCTTTAGGAAAAAGGTTTTTATTTCTTCCTGGACAGCAAATAAATCCTCATCAAGAAAAGCATAAGTGAAATATACAGCACTTACATAAACTCCATGCTCCATATTACCTGACTTCACTAATGTATTGATAAGACCGAACCTGAGATTGCGCCTTATATCTGGGGATAAAGAACGTTTTTCAGTCTCTTCTTTGATTTTGATAACATTCCTGTAGTTTTTGATTGCATGTTGCCTTTGGGAGCTGAAAATATAGGAAATTAATCACTTTACAAAATTATTATTAGTCATTGGGGCTGATTTTACCTTTTCCTGACAGACAATTTTTTCATTTTTGCATATTCATGTATTCCTTTCCTTATAATTTTTATTTTTCCGACCATACAGCCATATGAGAATTTGAGGATGAGTTGTTTTGCATGACATCATTCATTTTAATATAAAATATACTGAAATATGGGGAAAAATGCAATTGTGACAATTTTTTTTTTGGGGGGGGATGGTTTGATTTTCATTGTATTGTAAAAATGACCCAGGATCATGATTTTACCGGTCAGTACGATCACGGTGATACTAAACTTGACCAGTCCTATAGTTACGGGAGACATATTTTCAGTGTTGTAGTGAAGATAACGCATTTACTTACATCACTGTGCGGTCTGTGCATCAGCCAGATGGACAAAATTGGCTAAGCCACAGATCCTATCTATTAACAGCTAAAATCATAATAACAACTATGAGATTAATGTCTCCCATCTACAAGCTTTAGGGTGCAAAAACTCTAAAGGGTGCTTTAAACGCTGCGACATTGCTAGCGTTGTTGAGCGCGATAGCACCCGACCCCGTCGTTCGTGCGACATTTGGTGCTCGCTGCCGTAGCAAACATTATCGCTACGGCAGCGTCACACGTACATACCTTGTCAACGACGTTGCTGTGACTGCCGAACAATCCCTCCCTCAAGGGGGAGGTGCGTTCGGCGTCATAGCGATGTCACTGCGGCGTCACTAAGTGGCCGGCCAATAGAAGCGGAGGGGCGGAGATGAGCGGGACATAGCATCCCGCCCACCTCTTTCCTTCTGCATTGCCGGTGGACGCAGGTAAGGAGATGTTTGTCGCTCCTGCAGTGTCACACATAGCGATGTGTGGTGCCGCGGGAACAAAGAACAACATCGTATCTGTGGTAGCAGCGATATTAAGGAAAGGAGCGACATGTCAACGATCACCGTTTTTGAACGATTTTGCGATCGTTGCTCCTTGGTGTCACACGCTGCGATGTTGCTACCGGCGCCGGATGTGCGTCACTAACGTCGTGTAATGCACCCTTTAGGCCTCAGATCCACTTGTGATTAACATAGCCGAGTGCAATCCGTTAAACATCAGATTGCACTCGCATCAATGCTAAACTATGGGGCAGTGTCCATCTGTGATTCATTTCTCATGCCATAGAGGCATGAGAAATGAATCACAGCATGCTGCATTTGCCAGCAAGTCTTGGCTCACACACACCCATACAAGTCTATGGGTGCGTGTGAAACATCGCACTGCACTCGCATGTCATCCATGTGCAGTGCGATATACGCAGAGACAGTGGAGGAGAGGGAGAAAGTGCTCCTTCACGCTCTCCTCTGCAGCTGTGATATGATCGCAAGATCGGATCATAGTCACATGACCCTCGGCTCACACTCCACTTCCAATGCTCTCGCATCAGAAGCTATGCGAAAGTAGAACCAAGGCCTTAAGATCAGGAATATCCTAATTTTTGTTTAAACTGTGTTTATTGAACAATATCGTACAAAGGGATATCAGATACAAGATGCATATACATTTTTCCAAGGAGTACAGAAAAGAAGAAAAAGAAAAAATAAAACAACAAAATTATTATGAGAACCATTCTGTATAATTGTGCTTGATTAGCAACTTATCCTCTACCATTTCAATAATTCCCAAGGTAACTAAAAAACCTTGGATAAGGATAAAATACCAAAAATTAACAACTTATCCTCTACCGTTTCGGTAGTTCCCAAGGTAACTAAAAAACCTTGAATACAAATAAGAAAAAAAAAACAAAAACCCAGATGTTAGCAACTTATCCTCTACCATTTCAGTAGTTCCCGAGGTAAACTAAAAACACTTGATTAAAAATAAAATAACAGAATAGAGAAGGAAAAAAAAGGGGGAGAGTCTGATTGAAGAGATGAAAATAGATAAAGAAAAGGGAAAGAGGATGAGGAAGCGAAGAAAGAGAGAAGAAGAAAAAGATAAAAAAAAAGGGGGGGGGGAGGGAATAAAAGTCTCCTCTCCAACTCACACCCCTTCAAGTATTCCCTGGAACTCTGAGGAGTCTAGATACACAATCCATGGTCCCCAAATCCGAGCAAATTTATCACCTGTTCCGTCCCTCTCCACAGTAAGGTCCTCCATCCTCTGAAGGCTGACCATCTCCCCCACCCAATCCGTCAAGGAGGGGCTCCTTGTGGACTTCCATAATCTTGGAATAACCATCTGAGCTGCAGTTAAACAAAATCTCAACAAGTCGCCCTTCTGGGATTTGATAGAGCACGGAAGAACAGAAAGAAGAGCCACCTGTGGAGAGCAACGTACCTGGTTCCCACTTCTCTTCCTGTACACATAGAATATTGACTCCCAGAAAGGCTGAATTTTAGGGCATCTCCTCCAAATATGTAACATGAAGCCTCTATCCACACCACACCTCCAGCACCTATCTGACACCCGGGGGAAGACCTTATGTAGGGTCTCCGGGCAACGGTACCATCGGGTGAGGACTTTGTAATTTTTTCTTGTGCTGAGCAAGCCATTGACAACCTGTGGGTCAAAAAAAAGGCCCGCTTCCATTCCTCCTCCGTCACGTCTACCCCCAGCTCCTCCCTCCATCTTGCGGTGAATTTAATGCCACCAGCGTCATCTCTCTGATTCATGTATTTATGGAGGAGTGAAATGCAGTGAGTAGGTAGCAAATATTTTTTCTCTACCCCCAGAGGAAAGAAACGATCTCAACTGCGAATATTCCATGCAAGACACCTCCCCCCTCTCACCCCCAAGTATCTCCCAAGGAGGCAACATGTTTCCCCGAAGAATGTGATAGAATCGAGGTTCCTCTCCCCTACTCCACCCCACTAAACGTTCCGAAGTGAGACCAGGAGGAAACTCCGAGTTGTCAAAATTGTCAAAAAGAGGAGTCAACGGTCCCCTACCCGAGGAGAGTCCCCCTCTTCTGACCTCTATATCCCAGATCTTCAGGGTTGCCCTTATAAGGTTCGCCTCACTTCCCAACTGTCCCCTACTCGCTCCAGGAATCTCCTAATTTTTGGTTCCTCAGCCGCATCTCATGTACCTGCCCTCCTGCTGAGGTCACCATGGGGAGGTATGTGGGTGTAGCTTGTACCTGCTAAAAGTCATTGGTTATCTTCAATCATCGTTAAATGCTGGGAGATACAGCTCGCTCGGTAAACATCAACGCCATTCCTGCACCCAAAGATTTAATACTTTTTTTTTTTTAGCCATTTTGTGATCGTACATACTGTATTGTTTGTAACCTTTGTAATATCTTTTGTATATTTTTAGAAATACTGCCTATTTTTCTAATTAAATTTATAAAATTTAATAGCTTTGTTCCTTTTGCTCTATAAATGCATCCCTGAAGCCTTGTTAGGCCAAACATTACCAGTAATGCGTGTCCAAATGGTCTGTATAAATGATTGGTGGTAGAAGCTAGTTTTTCTTTGGTTATTGTGGAACTTATCTGTGACCATACCGAAGTATATATTACCCTTGTGTGGGAATTGGGTGTGTATATATTATATGTTCACTGTGAAAGCATCCAATGATCGGACTAATAGCAAAAACAACCGTCACCTCATCCATCAATCGTCAGTCACTTGCATATTGTCCTGACAACTGAAGACAGCAGAGTGCTGTTTATGACAAATTGGTGGCAACAGAGGGATATCACGGGGATCCCCTAGCTGTTCCCTGACAAACTGGTGGCAGCAACGGGATATCTACGGGATCCCCTTGCTGTTTCCTGTCAGTCACCATTCTGTGTGACCCGTAACTGTTTATTCATTCTGTTGGTTGAGCTGTGCGAAGTGTTGTTTTTTGCGGGGCAAGTTGCCATTTTTATTGATACCACTTTAAGGTATAGTAAATGTTGCATTACACTCACTACTGATTTGCGCCAGAACCCCTCCCCTCTCATTTTGAGAACAAAGAGCTGCAGCATTGGTTTAGTAAAATTTTTTTTTATAGGAATACCTCAAAAGAAAATAAACGTTTCTATGCAATACAGGGTTATATTTTCCTTAAAAACTGTGGAATCTGCTATTGAGGTTCCTATTATTGCTTCGGATGCAGATGTGAACATGGTCTAAAAAGGTTTCTTTCACGTACACAGCTCCACATACCAAACACCAATATCTTACTAGTTACTGGATCCTAAATGAATCTGTACGTCTGCTATGTACTCCTGGATTTCTCCACTCAAGATGTGATTCTTGCCGTACCGTTTGCGTCGGAGCTCCAAACAATCAACCAGATATTTTTCTGATTCAGAAATGTCCCCAATACAAAACCTAAAATATAAATGTCTGAGTGTAAAAAAAAAACAAAAAACAGGTTTCTGATGCAAAACATTAAAGCGTTATTCCTCAAAATAACAAGTTATCCCCTATTCAGAGGTAGGACCCCTAGCGATTCCATGATTTTGGCTCTGGAATAAAGGAGGCTCTGCATAGCCCAGTCTCAAATGGAGGTGGGAGTGTGCATACTAAGCTAAGCCTCTTCTCCATTTATTGACTATGGGACAGCTGGAAATAGCCAAGCAAAGTTCATTCAAGATGGCGCTGCATAACCCTGTTTCGGGGTTTCAGAGCTTCGTTGTTGGTATTGCTGGAGAACCTGGCAGTTGGACCTCCTGTAGATACCTTTTTGGGACGAATAACTCTTTGAAAAATATACGTTGTATACCACACAGTTTTATTTAACCTTTTTAAAATCCCAATTGGATATTTTGGGTCCAATTGTTCTAGAGCCTGTACTGCTGACATATATTTCTGGCCTCTATTCTCTTTTTTTCCCATCAGATAACATCTTTACATTTTTTTAAGGCAAATTAGAAAAAAAAAGTGCTATGACTGTGTTTCTACTGGCAGGAGCTCCAGGTTGTCTTTGTTTTCATACAGATTTCTCTAAGTGCATGTTATAAATTAGAAGATCCCAAAGCTTGAAGCTGACACACAGCTTTGGTGCCATAAATATTCAATGGGATTTCTATCCAATCATAAAAAAACAAGAAACAGGTGATTATTTTTTTTAAATTATCTCATTAATATTTTAAATACAATATATAAATAAATATTGAATATACCATGTACCAGACATCAATAGATGTCTGAACAAACTAGTATTAGATTTTCAAACACAAAACAAACCATAGGAGTATTTTATTAGTTATCCCACATTTACTTAAACTTAAAAGGTTTGTCCAGTTAAAACAAATTATCACCTATCCTCAGGATAGATGATAATTTACTGATCAGCGGTGGTTCCACTACTGGCACCAGCAACAATCTGTAGGTCCATAAGATATGACTGAAGCAGCAATTGAGCATGCGTTCTGGCGCTTCAGGCTAATGGGGATCAAAGTACCCAGTTCTCCCGATCCATGCAGGTCCCAGCAGTTTTACCCCACCCAATCAACAGGCTATCACCAAAAAGCTTCTTTTCACCCCCAGACAATCCCATTAACCCAGTGTTTCCTAACCAAAGCAAAAAGATTCACTTAACTATCATATAGTTGGTAGCTCAGAACAGAGCCCTGCGAACCTCCTCTTATCTACCGGCTTCTTCTGATTAGCACTCCTATGTTTCGTCATGTATGCATCACGCCTAAATCATGCCACTGTGCTGGGTTTACTAATTAGATGAGACGCCGTGGGTGCCAGCGGCTTTGATCTCGCTAGCACAGACTACCAACATAGCTGCTTGACCACCGTGTTGAGAATTTATTTGCTCAACTTTAATCGCCATTTTCTGAGACCCCGTGAAGTTGTGTGAGGGCTTATTTTCTGTTGGTGGCGAATGTATAACATGGCCGAGTGCTTTCCATTGTATTATCGGATAGCACTCAGATGACTGTTATAATATGGGCAGTGCAGATCTGTGATTGTCTTCTCATGCCAAATCGGCATGAGAAAACGATCGCAGCATGCTGGGTGTGCCTGCGCAAATTAGGTCATACGCACACATACAAATCTATGGATGCGTGTGAAACATCGGACTGCACTCAGATAATAGAGTGCAGTACAATATACGCCAATACAGGCATTGGAGAGGATGGAGACATTAATCTCTCCATCTGCTCTGCACCTGTGCTCCAATTCTCACATGTGAGAGAATCGGGGTACGATATAACGACACTCGCCTCACACTCACAGCAGAGTTTGAGTCTAGTGTCATTAAAATATCACATCCGATTCTCTGGCATGAGAGCATCATCGGATGCTATATGCTAGTGTGACCCCAACCTTAATTTTATAATTGCTGCCTCTGTTCTCAGAAAATATAGTTTGATCAAATATGGTAATTAGGTGCTCGGTGCTCCCTTGGCCTGGGCAAGAGACTTAGTGCACCAATCCTCCCTTTTAGGGCTCGTGCGCACGTTGCGTAATTGCATGCATTTACGCTGCGTATAGCACTGCAGTGTAAATGCATGCGTCCTGCGTCCCCTGCACAATCTATGAAGATTGTGCATAATACGTGCGTACGATGCTTTTTTAACGCAGCGATTTGGGTGCTAAAATTTTGACCCAAATCCGTGCGTTCATAAAAGCAGCATGTCAATTATTCCGCGCGCTATGGATGCAGCTCCCACTCTGTCTACGGTGGGGGCAGCATCCCGAGCGCATGAAATCGGCTTTTTTTTAACAAAAATACTGCATCCATTATGCAGTGTTTCTGCAGCGATTTGAAGCGCACATGTGCTGTCAAATTGCTGCAGAATATTCAGCAGTTACGTGCGCATGAGCCCTTACATGCATCTGCCTCCTTCACTGGTGATTGACAGGGCTGGTCCAAGCTTTCTCTGCAGACAGAGCTCACTCCAGGCAATCGAGTCCTGTAAATCACTAGGGAGGGAGAGAAACACATGCAAAACCTATGGGAGGAACGGTGGTGTACTGAGCCTCTTATTAAAGCAATGAGTGCAGTGAGCACCGAAATTAGCATGTTTGATCAAACTGGCAGCAATTAGAACACTTAAGGCCGCTTTACACACAGCGATATCGGTACCGATATCGCCAGCGTGCGTACCCGCCCCCATCGGTTGTGCGACACGTGCAAATCTCTGCCCGTGTCACACAAGATCGCCCGGACCAGTCACACGGACTTACCTTCCCTGCGACGTCGCTGTGACCAGCGAACCGCCTCCTTTCTAAGGGGGCGGTTTGTTCAGTGTCACAGCGACGTCACAGCAGCGTCACTGAACCGCCGCCCAATAGAAGCAGAGGGGCGGAGATGAGCGGGACAAACATCCCGCCCACCTCCTTCCTTCCGCATTGTGGCCGGGAGGCAGGTAAGGAGAGCTTCCTCGTTCCTGCGGTGTCACACGCAGCGATGTGTGCTGCCGCAGGAACGAGGAACAACTTCGTTACTGCTGCAGTAACGATATTTGAGAATGGACCCCCATGTCACCGATGAGTGATTTTGCAAGTTTTTGCGACGATGCAAAATCGCTCATAGGTGTCACACGCAACAACATCGCTAAAGCGACCGGATGTGCGTCACAAATTCCGTGACCCCAACGAGATCACTTGAGCGATGTCGTAGCGTGTAAAGCCCGCTTTAGGCCCTGAGCACACACTGTGGGTTTTGACGCAGTATTTTTAAATCTGCATGCCTCTCCTGAAGCCAGCAAAGTCTATGGGATTTTAGATTTTCTGTGCACACGGTGCAGCTTTTTTCTGCGCTTTTGATGCAGATTTTGATGCAGAAAAAAATCTAGAGTATGTCAATTATTGGTCAGGTTCAGCAGTGGTTTTTTTCACCAATTGACTTCAATCCATTGACTTTCTTGATTGCCCAAAACAACGCACCAAAACCGTATCCGGTTTTGACACTTTTTTTGCCACAGCGTGCAGATCTGGTGCAGAAAACATCTGCACCAAATCTGCAGTGCGTGCACATAGCCTAATTTTTTATTGGTAATACATTCCATACAAGGCTACTTGTTTAGTTTAGGCTGGCAGTTTGAATTAATTTCTTTAATAGGGTCTTTTAAATTGACAAGCCTTGCGCTTTACATCCCCCTTAAATGCAGTTTTTGTGCATAATGCAAAGGCAAAGCACAACTGTAAGCATGCTATAGGAATTGCTTTTTGTGACTGTCCTATGAAACATAAGAAACATGTGATGAAATGTAGCCCATTTTATAGTAGTTACATCACCACTGAGCAATGACATCTCTACTTAAAGGGAACCTGTCAGGTCCAATATGCACCCAGAACCACGAGCAGTCCTGGGTGTATTTTGCTAATCCTTGCCTAACTGTTCCTGTATACACTAGCATAGATAAAGAGATCTATAGAAAAACTATTTCTAAAGATCTTATATTGTATGCTAATGAGCGAGGGCAGTAGCCCCAAGGGCATTGCTTCCCTTGCTAGTTGCCCCGTTTAGCATATTAGTACACCCCTGTGGGTGTGCTAACATGCTAATGGATGTGCAGCGTCAGAGGATGATCTAACTCACCTCTCCACTGCCATCGCCGCTTGATGCTGGATTTCGGCTCAGTGCGCATGACCCCGGAGGTTCGGTCATGCGCACTACTTCAGTTTGAAGCCAGGACGCGTACACCCGGCTTCATAGTGCGCATGACCAAAACTCCAGGGTCATGCGCACTGAGCCGAAATCCAGTGTTGTGTGGCGATGGCGAGGTGAGTGATATCATCCTCTGACACTGCACATTTATTAGCATGATAGCACGCCCACAGGGACATGCTAACATGCTATTGGGGATAACTAGCAAAGGAAGCAACACCCTTGGGACTAGTCCCCTTTCTCATTAGCATACGATAAAAGATCTTTAGAAATACTTTTTCTAAAGATCCCTTTATCTAAGCTAGTGTATACAGGGACAATTAGGCAGGGATAGCAATATGCACCCAGAACTGCTCGTGGTTCTGGGTGCATATTGCACCTGACAGGTTCACTTTAACAAATGCATAAGACATGGTCTGATTTCTTCAGGCTGCTAGAATCACGTTATAGTAAGAAAAGAAGGCATTGTACTTAATATTCTGTAGCACTTATTATGGTGTAAGGTTTTATTGTCTCCTCAGTTAAGGTATAATCTTATTAGGAAAATAAGCTTACTTGTAAAGACCTTGACAAAGTTTTAGTGCAGCTTGTTCATAAGGCCCCGTTGTGTGGGGCTGGAGCTGTTCTGTAGGATTCTTAGGCATCTTACTTCGCTGTTCGTAGCATAGTTGGGCTTCCAGTGTTGCTTTTAAACACAGCAGCTTACCTAAAGAGTGAAACACAGGAACTCAACACAACTCTAATTTATGTCATTACATGCGAAAGAGAATCTTATGAGTAATTAGTGATTAATTGATTCATTCCAGTTCTTTTCATTGTATCTGGTATGTACATTAGATATTTTTGTACTTTTTTTACAAGTCTTACGTTTTGGTATAACATAATAAAATTATTCAATACAAACACATTTACTAATAATGGCATTTTCAAGTTGACAACTGGACACCCATATCACACTACCATTTGAAGGGTTGTCCAATTCATTTCTGAAAAAAAGAGAGTTTTGTTTACTTACCGTAAATTCTTTTTCTTATAGTTCCGTAATGGGAGACCCAGACCATGGGCGCATAGCTTCTGCCTCCGGAGGACACACAAAGTACTACACTAAAAAGTGTAGCTCCTCCCTCCGAGCATATACACCCCCTGGATAACCAAATATAGCCAGTTTAGTGCAAAAGCTGAAGGAGAATAGCCACCCACAAGTAGAGATAGAGCAAAAAAACGGAACAACCGGAGCCTCTGTCTACAACAACAGCCAGTGATAACACGCGGAACAAGAAACTGCCAACAGGCAACAGGGAGGGTGCTGGGTCTCCCATTACGGAACTATAAGAAAAAGAATTTACGGTAAGTAAACAAAACTCTCTTTTTCTTCATCGTTCCTATGGGAGACCCAGACCATGGGACGTCTCAAAGCAGTCCATGGGTGGGAAATAAACAGAAAACTGAGAAGTAGGCAAAACCTAACTTCACAAATGGGCGACAGCCGCCTGAAGGATGCGTCTGCCCAAGCTAGCATCTGCCGAAGCATGAGCATGCACTTGGTAGTGCTTCGAAAAGGTGTGCAGACTAGACCAAGTGGCAGCCTGACAGACCTGCTGAGCCGTAGCCTGGTGCCTGAAAGCCCAAGAGGCACCGACAGCTCTGGTCGAGTGTGCCTTGATCCCCGGCGGGGGAGGCACCTGAGTACACTGGTAGGCATCGGATATGGCCAACCTAATCCAACGAGCTAGGGTCGGTTTAGAAGCCGAGAGACCCTTGCGCTGACCTGTGGTCAGCACAAAAAGAGAGGTGCACCGCCTAAGAACAGGGGTGCGTGACACATAGATCCGGAGCGCCCGCACCAGATCTAAAGTATGCAACGCTTTCTCAAAGCGATGAACAGGAGCCGGACAAAAGGAAGGCAATGAAATGTCCTGGTTAAGGTGGAAAGGAGACACCACCTTAGGGAGAAAGTCCGGAGTCGGACGGAGAACCACCTTGTCTTGATGAAAAAACAAAAAAGGTGACTCCGAAGAGAGCGCAGCCAAATCAGAGACTCTCCTGAGAGAAGTTATGGCCACCAGAAAGACGACTTTCTGTGAAAGTCGAAACAAAGAAACCTCCCTAAGAGGCTCAAAGGGGGGTTTCTGTAAGGCCGTGAGGACCAGATTAAGGTCCCAGGGATCCAAAGGCCGCCGGTAAGGTGGAATGATGTGAGATGCGCCCTGCATGAAGGTGCGCACCTGAGCCAGTCGGGCGATACGCTGCTGGAAAAACACTGACAGAGCCGAGACCTGTCCCTTAAGGGAATTGAGGGATAGTCCTAGCTGCAGACCGGACTGTAGAAAGGACAGGATGGTCGGCAAGGAAAAAGGCCAAGGGGCATGGCCGGAAGAACGACACCAGGACAGGAAAATTCTCCAAGTCCTGTGGTAAATTTTGGCCGAGGAAGACTTCCGAGCCTGAGTCATAGTGGAGATGACTTCGGGAGGAATGCCGGAAGCCGTCAGGATCCAGGACTCAAGAGCCACGCCGTCAATCTGAGAGCTGCAGAATTCAGGCGGAAAAACGGACCTTGTGAGAGAAGGTCTGGGCGGTCCGGGAGATGCCACGGCACCTCTACGGACAGACGGAGCAGGTCTGGGTACCAAGCTCGCCTGGGCCAGTCTGGAGCAATGAGTATGACCCGACGGCCCTCCATTCTGATCTTGCGCAGGACTCTGGGCAAGAGAGCTAGAGGGGGAAACACGTAAGACAGACGGAACTGGGACCAATCCTGAACCAGCGCGTCCGCTGCAAAGGCCTGAGGATCGTGGGAGCAAGCCACGTAAACCGGGACCTTGTTGTTGTGCCGGGATGCCATTAGATCCACTTCCGGAGTGCCCCACTTGCGGCAGATCGACCGGAACACTGCCAGATGCAGAGCCCACTCGCCGCTGTCCACGGTTTGACGGCTGAGATAATCTGCCTCCCAGTTTTCTACGCCTGGGATGTGGACTGCGGATATGGTGGACTTGGAGTCCTCCGTCCACTGAAGGATGCGTTGAACCTCCAACATTGCCAGGCGGCTGCGAGTCCCGCCCTGGTGATTGATGTAGGCAACTGCTGTCGCGTTGTCTGACTGGACTCGAATGTGCTTGCCCGCCAACAGGTGGTGAAAGGCTACGAGAGCTAGGAGCACAGCTCTAATTTCCAGCACATTGATCGAGAGGGCTGATTCGGACGGAGTCCAAGTGCCCTGTGCTCGGTGGTGGAGAAATACTGCTCCCCAGCCGGATAGACTGGCATCCGTGGTGAGGATCACCCAGGACGGGGTCAGGAAGGAGCGTCCCTGAGACAGAGAGAGGGGCCGAAGCCACCACTGAAGAGAGCTCCTGGTCTGTGGCGACAGAGCCACCAACCTGTGCAAGGAAGAAGTCCGCTTGTCCCAACAGCGGAGAATGTCCAGCTGCAGAGGACGCAGATGGAACTGGGCAAAGGGAACCGCTTCCATTGACGCCACCATCTGACCCAGCACCTGCATGAGGTGCCTGATGGAATGACGGCGGGGCCTCAACAGAGAGCGCACCGCCAAATGGAGGGACTGCTGTTTGACTAAGGGCAGCTTGACAAGTGCCGGCAGAGTCTCGAATTGCATCCCTAGGTACGTGAGTTTTTGGGTCGGGGTCAGAGTGGACTTGGGCAGATTGACAAGCCACCCGAATTGAACAAGAGTGGCGAGAGTGAGCGAGACACTCCGCTGACAGTCTGCACTGGATGAAGCCTTGACAACAAGGTCGTCCAGGTAAGGAATCACTGCCAACCCCTGGAGGTGCAGAACCGCAACCACTGCTGCCATGACCTTGGTGAATACTCGAGGGGCCGTGGCTAACCCGAAGGGGAGAGCCACGAATTGGAAATGTTCCTCTCCGATTGCAAAACGTAGCCAACGCTGGTGTGAAACTGCAATTGGCACATGCAGATAGGCATCTCTGATGTCGATGGATGCCAGGAAATCTCCTTGGGTCATTGAGGCAATGACTGATCGCAGAGACTCCATGCGAAAATGCCGCACCTGAACATGCTTTTTGAGAAGCTTGAGATCCAGGATGGGCCGGAAGGAACCGTCCTTTTTGGGGACTAGGAAGAGATTTGAGTAGAAACCTCTGAACCGTTCCCTGGCGGGAACCGGTACAATTACTCCGTTGGCCTGCATGGGGAGAACGAGGCCCCTGCCGCCTCATAGACAGACTTGGCCAGGAGGTCAACCTGGCGGTCAGTGGGATCCTTAAGTGAGGTGCCATCAGCCACAGATACAACTGTCCGGGCTGAGAGTCTAGACACCGGAGGGTCTAACTTTGGTGAGTGAGCCCACTCCTTGACCACCTCTGGTGGAAAAGGAAAACGGTCATCAGAACCACGCTTTGGGAAGCGTTTGTCAGGACAGGCTCTGGGCTTGGACACAGTGGCCTGAAAACTGGAGTGATTAAAGAACACACTCCTTGTTCTCTTAGGCGAGGTAAACTGGTGCTTTTCTGCCAGAGAGGGTTGCTCCTCTGATACTGGCGGATTGAGGTCCAGTACAGAATTAATGGACGCAATCAAATCACTAACATCTGCATCACCCTCGGTCAGATCAATGGGGCACATGGAGGTAGCGTCCGAGCCCCCAGTAAAGACATCCTCCTCGTCCTGCGAGTCGGCTCGTGAATCGGAGCCGCGGGACGAGGAAGGAGAGGGGACCCTGCATCTCCTTTTAGGAGGACGGGGTCTGGGAGCAGATGAAGAATCCTCTGTGAGCTCTGCAGAGCGAGCCGAAGCAGCAGAGGCATCCTGAGAAGGGGGCTGATGCATGCTCAGCAGAGTCCGGGACAACTCTCCCATGGAATCGGCAAAGGACTGGGATATAGACTTAGAAAACAATTCTACCCAAGCCGGGGGTTCAGCCACCGGGGCCGGAGCAGCCGGAGGGACCACTGGGGAGACTCCAGGCTGAGGCACCACCATGTTAGAGCAGGCATCACAATGTGGATATGTGCTCGGTTCAGGCAGTACGAGCTTACATGCAGTGCATATTGAGTACAGCCTTACAGCCTTGCTCCTAGTGTGAGACATGCTGCTGAGGTGGGGGCTCTGCAGTAAAGAACACACTCCTTCAGAATGACCTCCAGAGAGTGTATAAGAAGGTCCACAACCAGAGGTTGTGGCTTACCAGACCGTTTTGTGTGCCCTCCGGATCCCACAGCTCGGACCCCCAGACAGGTTGCAGAGATGCAGCAGCCAGCGCCGATCAGTGTGAGAACGCTGATAAAATGGCGCCAAAGCGAGGAGGGGGGGCAGGGCCTAGTCCAAGAGCGGGAATCGGAGGGCCAAGGAGATATACAGGGGAGGGAAACATCTCTTCAGAGAGGAGTGTCCTCCCCTGTGCCGAACGGCCGGTGGGCGGCGCCGCACTGTCCCTCTGCATGACTGACATGCAGGGGCAGTGAAAACGAAAGTAGGCCGCAGCCGAAGCCGGGGCCTAAATTTTACAATGCGGCCGGCGCGCAGGCACCCTCGGCGCGGTTCTCAGGTGAAAACCAGAGAACCGGCCGGAAATGTCACCAAAGTAAACTGACACACTCTCCCCAACAATAAAGATGCAAGGGACCCCCTGACAATAACGTCTCAAATACTTAGCTTGTGAGACGCAGGGCCAGGTCCCTGAGGGATGAGTGCTCCGTCCGGCAGGGTCCTGAAAGGGCTGCGGATGGAGACCGGTCTCCTGCAAAGCAGTGAGAACCGTGCTGGCTCCCACTTCAAGCCAGAGCCCGAGGGATCGTGAAGGAGCGCGGCATGTAAGGCTCCAGCCTTGAAATCAACCTTAACAACACCGCCGACACAGTGGGGTGAGAAGGGACATGCCGGGGGTCCAGCTTGGACCCGCTTTTCTTCAAACTCTTTAAAATCAAAAATCAGATGAGAATGCATGTGTGGATGTGTGCCTCCTGAACACAAAGCATTGAACTGGCTATATTTGGTTATCCAGGGGGTGTATATGCTCGGAGGGAGGAGCTACACTTTTTAGTGTAGTACTTTGTGTGTCCTCCGAAGGCAGAAGCTATACACCCATGGTCTGGGTCTCCCATAGGAACGATGAAGAAATGGTCATCATGATATAAAAAAAAAGAAGATATCTCACCGATCCCAATGCTCCTGGTCTCATAGTTTCCACTTCCAGCTACAGCAATGGTGCCCCAAAACAGGGACATCACTACTGGAGATAGGTGCAGCTACAGCCATTACTTGTCTGATCAGTTAACCAGGGCTGTGGAGTCGGAGTCGTGGAGTCTGAGTCGGAGCTCATTTTGGTGGAGTCGGAGTCGGTATAAAATGCACCGACTCCGACAATATATAATAAATTGGGGACAGTAGTGCAATGCAGAATGTGCTGAATATTTTTTTTTTTTTCTAATTTAAAATTTTATTGAATTTTCAAAAAACATACATGAGAAGAACAAAAAACCATGTTGCATCAAATAGCATTCATCGATAGTCTGAACGATAAACTATCATGGGCTTGTGCTGAATATTTTACTAAATAATAACATTTAGTATATTGCTTATATTTAAGTGAAAAATGTATTGTAGTACAGTGTGAACATTAGACATTTAATTATTTTTATGATGCAATAATCAAGATATTTAGATAGAACATAAAATATATTTATTGGAATACAACTTTAGAACACAAAAAACTAATAAATTGTAAATATGTAATATATATATATATATATATATATATATATATATATATATATATTTATATATATATATATATATATATACACACACAAGATATATATGTAATCTACTGTATATTACATAGTGTGTTACATATTTACAATTTATTACAGTTTGTGTTCTAAAGTTATATTCCAATAAATATATTTTATGTTCTATCCAAATATCTTGATTATTGTATCATAAAAATTATTAAATGTCTGATGTTCACATACACATGTTCATGTATTACAATAAATTTTTCACTAACTATAAGCAATATATGTAGGAGTCGGAGTCGGAGTCGGTGCAAGAGAAATTGAGGAGTCGGAGTCGGAGTCGAAGGTTTGGTTTACCGACTCCACAGCCCTGCAGTTAACACCTGTGTATTGAGAAGGACCAGCGAGGGAACAACCAATTGTAAAAAGGGGAGCATCATTGCTTATTTTTACGCAAATCTGACCAATATTTAGCAAACATTTTCCTTTGTCTTAAAGGGACTGCATCACTGCGAACGATCCTTTTTATGTTTTGGCTTTAGATGAGAATCTCCTCTATACATCATCTAGAGACTGAACAGAGGTTGTCTTAAAGGGAATCTGTCACCAGGTTGTTGCTACCTAATCTGAGAGCAGCATTACATAGTGACAAATACTCTGATTCCAGTGATGTGTCACTTAATGGGCTGGTTAGTATAGTTTTGATAAAATCACTGATTTATCAGCAGGACATTAGTAAACCTGCTGCCATGTAGTCTTCCATGTTAATGAGCCCTCACACTAACTGCTATTAAATGACAGCTGCCAGAGGTGTTTGTAATGACTCACAGCTCTGCTTTACTTTATGCAGTAGATGCTAGCAGTGAGATCACAGAGAAGAGCAGGGCTTTGTGTCATTAAATACCTCACAGGAAAAAGCTGGATTTGCCTCAGCATGTTCTTTTGTTTTCCCCTACTTGATACCTCCAGCTTATGATTGATTAAAAAAGTAAATTCCTGAGAGATGAATTTCTACTAATACCCCTTTGGTCTTACCATAAATTAGAATCTGAACTTCATAAGCCTATATCTCTGCAACAGAGATGAGAAATTAATTAAAAGAAAAAAAAACAACTTTCATTTTATTCAGCTATGGAGCCACTAGATCCTTTTTAATGGCCATCTCATATACATGCATGACATTGGTCGTTAAAGGGTAAATTAAATGTAATACATATTGAAACAAAGCCTACCTCTAAGTCTCAGCAGATTGTAATTATTTGCTTGTTTTTTCTTGTTAAAAAGACACTGAAGGTTATCTAGCGCCTTCTCATAATAAATAATTGCTTCTTGCCAGGAGCCAATGTCTCGATATAGATCTCCAGACATTTTTTGTGACCACAACAAGGCTTTATTGTTTCGGTTTTCTGCAGATTCCTAAAGAATACAGAAAATAGAGGCAAAATAAATCGATATATGAAAATGTTTATTTGGAGTTTGTGATCATTCCACACAATTCTCATATTTGGGCTGGATTTCACTTGCTCCAGATTTTGTGACTATACTAATTTAGATGCATATTACCAGTAGCATCTTTTCATACCTTGTCTTTTGACAGTGATTTTATTTTTTTTACTTCATTATTGATTAGTGATTTTTTTGTCACACACTCTACTTCTGTTTATGAATAAATATTTTTGGAACAAACTCCTGTTACTATCACTAGATCTGGAACAATGCCTGCTGCAGGGTCCACTTTCTTTCTCCTCAATTTTTTTGCTATGGGTTTAAACCCTTCATGCACCCTGCTGTAAATTTATTTCACGACCTGGGTGCGCATGTATAAAGTGGCTCAGGAACTCTTCCCCCTCCATACACGGCAGATGCCGGCTGTAATGCATAGCCGTCATCTTCCTATAACAGCATCAATCGGGGCAGTCACGATCGTTGCTATTAAAGGGAACCTATCAGCTGATACATGATGTCCACGGCTTAGGCAGCATGTATCAACTACTGGCTATATTATCCCAGCCAGGTACATCTGACTGAAAAGCTGACAAAGACTGAAAGGTATCTGCCTATACGCACACTGTCAGTTCAGGGAGAAGCCGCCAGGGATCCACCTGTCTGACTAGAGTACAGTGCGGCTTGGTCTCCACTGGCTTTTAAAGTATGTTTTTGTCTGAAATTCCACAGCTTTTCGGAGTCAAACATACCTTGCTGGGATAATACACGGTTTGGGCAGCATGTATCAGCTGACAGATTCCCTTTAAAGGGAACCGGTCACCAGATTTTTCCCTATGAAACTAAAAGAATCACCTTCTGCAGCTCCTGGGCTGCATTCTAGGAAGGCGCACCTTGGTCCTGACTCCCCTTTTAGACCCCAAAAATAACTTTATAAAACTTGGCCCTTAGGTATGCTAATTACCTTGGTGGGCCACAGGGGCTGGCTCATTTTCTGCTCCGTTTCCCCCCTCCCGCCTCTGATCACCAGCCTCCTTCCTTGATTGATTGATGTGATGACGCCGATCACCAGCCTCCTTCCTTGATTGATGTGATGACGCCCTCCGTCATCCTCCTCGTCGCATTTTCAAATGCACAGCAAACACCTCCCCAGCATCATCCTAGTACCAGTCCATAATCTTGAGCCTGCGTATTTAGCTCACCGGCGCTCTGCCCGAGATATGGCAGAGTGAACTGCGCCTGCGCAAGCAGACCTAAGGCGCGAGATTTGAAAATGCGACGAGGAGGATGACAGAGGGCGTCATCACATCAATCGAGGAAGGAGGCCAGCGATCAGCGCCAGATGGGGGGAACGGAGCAGAAAATGAGCCAGCCCCTGTGGCCCACCAAGGTAATTAGCATACCTAAGGGCCAAGTTTTATAATGTTATTTTTGGGGTCTAAAAGGGGAGTCAGGGCCAAGGTGCACCTCCCTAGAATGCAGCCCAGGAGCTGCAGAAGGTGATTCTTTTAGTTTCATAGGGAAAAATCTGGTGACAGGTTCCTTTTAAGTGCTGCAGTCAGTCACTGGCAGCAGCATTTAAATAGAGCAAGCTCCAGTATGTACGCGCTCACCAGTGCCTGGCGGCCCCACTATGTGCTTATGGGGAACTTGATGGGTTACCTTTGCAGCCAGAGGCCTGCTGAAGGTGCCTGTTGCAAGCATCTTGGTACACCTTTAAAAGCTCAGTTATAACATAAACTATGTGCTATCTGCTACAGTGATATGTAAAGGTTTGGGCACCTCTGGTCAAAATTACTGTTATTATGTACAGGTAAGTAAGTAGAAGATGAAATGATCTCTAAGAGGCATAAAGGTAAAGATGATGACACAATTCCTTTGTATTTTAGGCAAAAAAAACAACAAAATAATTATATATATACACACTGTATATCTTTATCTTTTACATTTTAAAAATTACATAAAAGAAAATGGGCCAATGCAAATGTTTTTTGCACCCTTGGAGACTTATATGCTCAGATAACTTTGACCAAGATTTCAGACCTCAATTAGCCTGTTAGGAAAGGTCAGGTGGTGCAGATTTATAAAATCCCAACCTCCTCTAACCTTGTGTCAAAAACAGCAGCCTTGGGTTCTTCTAAGCAGTCACAAAGCAGGGGAAACCTATAAGAAGACAGCAAAGCATTTTCAAGTTGCCATTTCCTCAGGTCGAAATGTAATTAAGAAATGGCAGTTAACAGGAACAGCAGAGGTCAAGATAAGGTCTGGAAGACCAAGCAAAACTGTGAGAGCTGGTGGTAGGATTGCTAGAGAGCTAAATCAGAACACCCACTGACTGCAAAAGACCTTTAGGAGACTCTGGAGTTGTGGTACAATGTTCTACTGTTCATAGACACCAGCACAACTATGGCCTTCATGGAAGAGTCATCAGAACAAAACGTCTCCTATGTCCTCACCTTAAAATTCAGCATCAGAAGTATGCAAAAGAACATCTAAACAAGCCTAATGCATTTTGGAAACAAGCCCTGTGGACCTATTCGGTTACAATAGAACTCTTTGGCCACAATTATCAAAAGATATGTGTGGAGAAAAAAGTGCACAGAATTTCATGAAAAGAACATATCGCTAACCATTAAGCATGGGGTTGGATCAATCATGCTTTAGGCTTGTGTTGCAGCCAACGGCACAGTTAATATTTCATGGGTAGAGGAAAGAATGTATTCTATGAAATTTCAACAAATTATTGATGCAAACATAACATCATCTGTAAAAAAGCTGAAGTTGAAAAGAGGATGGCTTTTACAAATGGATAATTATCCTAAACAAAAATCAAAATCCACAATAGATTACATCAAAAGGCGCAAGCTGAAGCTTTTACAATGGCCCTCACAGTGCCCTGACCTGAAAATCAATGAAAATCTGTAGCTAGAGCTCAAAAGAGCAGTGCATGTAAGATGACCCAGGAATCTCACAGAACTGGAAGACTTTTCAAGGAAGAATGGTTGAAAATCCCTCAAACAAGAATTGAAAGACCCTTGGCTGCTACAAAAATCAATTACAAGCTGTGATACTTGCAAAAGGGGAAGCTACTCGGTAGTAACCATGCAGTGCCCAAACTTTTGCATCGTCCCATTTTCCTTTTTTCTTAATTTAAAAATGTAACGGAAGAAAATATTTTTTTTTTTGCCTAAAATACAAAATAAATGTGTCATCTTTTAATTTATGCCTTTTAGAGATCATTTTATCTTCAACTTGATTAACTGTTGACAATAACAGTAATTTTGACCAGAGGTGCTCAATTGTTTGCATGCGACTGTATACAGCTCTAGCAAAAATTAAGAGACCACTGCAAAATTTTCAGTTTTTCGGATTTTTCTCTAGGTATATTTTTGAGTACAATGTAAATTGCTTTTTTATTCTATAAACTACTGACAACATATCTCCGAATTTCTAAGCAATAAAGTTTGTATTTATTTTCTGAAAATGAGAAATGGTCAAAATAAAACAATGCATTGCTTTCAGACCTCAAATAATGCAAAGAAAATAAGTTCATAATCATTTAGAAACCACAATACTACTGTTTTAACTCAGGAAGACTTCAGAAATCAAGATTTTGTGGAATAACCATGATATTTAATCCCAGCTTTCATGTGTCTTGGCATGCTTTCCACCAGTCTTTCACACTGCTTTTAGGTGACCTTATGCCACTCCTAGTGCAAAAATTTAAGCAGTTCTTCTTTGTTTGATGGCTTGTGATTTAACTTGACTGCATTCCAGAGGTTTTCAATGGGGTTCAGGTCTGGAGATTGGGCTGGCCATGACATGGTTTTGATGTGGTGTTCCTTCATCCACATATTGATTGAGCTGTGTGGCATGGCGCATTGTCCTGCTGGAAAAAAACAGTCCTCAGAGTTGGAGAACATTGCCTGAGCAGAAGGAAGCAACTGATTTTCCTTGATAACCTTGTACACAGCTTGATTCATACGTCCTTCACAAAATTTAATCTGCCCAATTCGAGCCTTGCTGAAGCATTCCTAGATCATCACCGATCCTCCACGAAATTTCACAGTTGGTGCAAGACACTGTGGCTTGTACGCCTCTCCAGGTCTCCGTCTAACCCATAGATGACCAGGTGTGAGGCAAAGCTGCAAATTAGATTTATCAGAGAAGATTATCTTACTACAGTCCTCTATGGTCCAATCCTTATGGTCTTTGGCAAACTTCAGCCTGGCTCTCCTTTGCTTCTCATTAATGAAAGGCTTTTTCCTAGCTTTACTTCACTAGAGCCCTGCCTCTAGGAGCCTGTTACGAACTGTTCTTGCTGTGCACTTCACCCCAGCTGCCATTTGCCATTCCCTTTGTAGGTCACTTGATGTCATCCTGTGGTTGCTGAGTGACATTCAAATATGATAACAGTCATACAGGTCAGTGGAGAGTCGCTTTCGCCCTCTGCCGGTCTGTAGCTTTGTTGTCCCCAATGTCTGGTGCTTGACCTTGTTGTAATGGACTGCCGTCTTAGAAATTTTAAGGATGGAAACAACATGATGCACTTTATCACTCTGCTAGTAAAGCCAGAATAGAGCCCTTATTTTCCTCACTCAAGACTTTTCTTTTCAACTCCTTTGGAATGGTTACAAGTTATGTTTTCATTCCTATTACTTTTGGGATATTACTAGCACTTGTTTTGCCATCCAGCTTGTCCCATTGCAAGAGGACTGTGAAGACCACAGCAGTGTTTTTTTATACTTTTCCTTGTTAAATAAGATTTGGTTCAGGTGATCACCAAATCAGAAGCACATTAAGTAGAATGACGTGTACTCTGGTTGGAATTCAACTGACACTGGAATGGAATGGCTGTCAGACATGTACAGAACCTGACTTTTATAAAACTGTGCAGTGGTCTCTTCATTTTTGCCACAGCTGTATACTGTGATATTGTGGAATAGCAAGTATAAGCTAAAAAATAAAAATAGGAAAAAATAAAAAAGTGGCATTTTTAGACTGGGAATGGCCCAATAACCATGGACCTTCCAAGTCTGCTAATATCAGCCAGCAGCTGTCTGCTTTATCCTTGCTGGTTATTACAAATATGGGGGACCCCACAATGTTTTTTTTCATTTATTTAACCATAAAAAACTATCCAATAGGCTCCACAGGGTGCATTTTTTTTATATATCTGCCGCTCTGTCTGTTTCACTCTCTTTCGTGCTCTGAAGGTCTCTCGCACTCTGTCTGTCTATTATCTATTTCTATTGATCTTACAGAAAGACTCTCTTCTCCAATGATTAATGTAAAAATCCTTTATTGGTACATCAGTTCAAAAGGATATGCATATTAAAACCATTTAAAAAGAGAAAATAGGTGAATAGGTGTAGGATGATACAAACAAACCCAGGGCATAATATAAAAATGTTGTTGGAATCAAACTACCGTATACGTCACTTACTTCTTATCTCAAATGAATATCTATGGCAGCTGCGATCAATTGCAACAGACAGCATCAAATAAAATATCTAACGTGGAACAATAGTTTAATAGATGAACGACTGCTCCACGATCTACAGCTCGCAACCAATTTCTGCCTGATGTGTTATATGAGGGTTATATTCCACCATTTAAACTGGGACTATGAGCAGGAGGCTGACATTATCTGGTTTCCACCAGATAACACTACATACTAGATAGAATACATGCAGCAGTATCCTGGATCCTAACAGATCAGCGCCACCTACAGGATATATAGTGTCACTAAGAAATAAGAAGAATTCACATCGGCATAGTAATACATAGAGTCTTTCTTTTGACTAATTCTGCTAGAAGTGAAATATTAATATGTGTGTGTGTTTGTTTGTGTGTCTGTGTATATTGTGTGTATATTATGTGTGTGTGTGTATATATATGTATATATATATATATATACACACACACACAACGTATATACATACACTATATATTATATATATATATATATATATATATATATATATATATACACACACACACATATACATATGTATACTCACACACGCTCACGCACACACATATATATATATATATATATATATATATATATATATATACATACATATATACATATATATACAGTGCCTACAAGTAGTATTCAACCCCCTGCAGATTTAGCAGGTTTACACATTCGGAATTAACTTGGCATTGTGACATTTGGACTGTAGATCAGCCTGGAAGTGTGAAATGCACTGCAGCAAAAAAGAATGTTATTTTTTTTTTTTTTTTTTTTTTAAATTGTGAAAAGTTTATTCAGAGGGTCATTTATTATTCAACCCCTCAATCCACAAGAATTCTGTTTGGTTCCCCTAAAGTATTAAGAAGTATTTCAGGCACAAAGAACAATGAGCTTCACATGTTTGGATTAATTATCTCTTTTTGAAGCCTTTTCTGACTAATTAAGACCCTCCCCAAACTTGTGAACAGCACTCATACTTGGTCAACATGGGAAAGACAAAGGAGCATTCCAAGGCCATCAGAGACAAGATCGTGGAGGGTCACAAGGTTGGCAAGGGGTACAAAACCCTTTCCAAGGAGTTGGGCCTACCTGTCTCCACTGTTGGGAGCATCATCCGGAAGTGGCAGGCTTATGGAACTACTGTTAGACTTCCACGGCCTGGACAGCCTTTGAAAGTTTCCACCCGTGCCGAGGCCAGGCTTGTCCGAAGAGTCAAGGCTAACCCAAGGACAACAAGGAAGGAGCTCCGGGAAGATTTCATGGCAGTGGGGACATTGGTTTCAGTCAATACCATAAGTAACGTATTCCACCGCAATGGTCTCCGTTCCAGACGAGCCCGTAAGGTACCTTTACTTTCAAAGCGTCATGTCAAGGCTCGTCTACAGTTTGCTCATGATCACTTGGAGGACTCTGAGACAGACTGATTCAAGGTTCTCTGGTCTGATGAGACCAAGATCGAGATCTTTGGTGCCAACCACACACGTGACGTTTGGAGACTGGATGGCACTGCATACGACCCCAAGAATACCATCCCTACAGTCAAGCATGGTGGTGGCAGCATCATGCTGTGGGGCTGTTTCTCAGCCAAGGGGCCTGGCCATCTGGTCCGCATCCATGGGAAGATGGATAGCACGGCCTACCTGGAGATTTTGGCCAAGAACCTCCGCTCCTCCATCAAGGATCTTAAGATGGGTCGTCATTTCATCTTCCAACAAGACAACGACCCAAAGCACACAGCCAAGAAAACCAAGGCCTGGTTCAAGAGGGAAAAAATCAAGGTGTTGCAGTGGCCTAGTCAGTCTCCTGACCTTAACCTAATTGAAAACTTGTGGAAGGAGCTCAAGATTAAAGTCCACATGAGACACCCAAAGAACCTAGATAACTTAGAGAAGATATGCATGGAGGAGTGGGCTAAGATAACTCCAGAGACCTGTGCCGGCCTGATCAGGTCTTATAAAAGACGATTATTAGCTGTAATTGCAAACAAGGGTTATTCCACAAAATATTAAACCTAGGGGTTGAATAATTATTGACCCACACTTTTATGTTGAAAATGTATTAAAATTTAACTGAGCAACATAACTTGTTGGTTTGTAAGATTTATGCATCTGTTAATAAATCCTGCTCTTGTTTGAAGTTTGCAGGCTCTAACTTATTTGCATCTTATCAAACCTGCTAAATCTGCAGGGGGTTGAATACTACTTGTAGGCACTGTATATGTATGTATATCCATTATACTCCATGGGGAAAACTAGTAATCTAATACCATCTTAAGAGACACTATTTAGCTAACTAAACTCTGACACAACCACGGTCGCCTCTACATTCAGGCAGATAATGTCATTCATCAGCACCTGCCTGATCACTTTGTCTGCACCATCAGTGAACTAAAGTGCTAGGTCATGAAGACCTGTTACTTGGGAAATAGTTGCATATAGTGCTAAGGGTCACTTACTCAATGTAACTTTCTCAATGTAGACTTTTTAATCAGTACTCACCAGATAATGTTCAATGGAGGAGAGGATAGAGCCAGCTTCTATGGTCCTACCAATATCTTTAAGGCACTGTGCAGCAAATAATATCACGCTGCACTGAGGAGTCACAGCAGTGGCATTCTCTGTAACAACCAATGAACCTACATCATAACCAAAATAGAACAATCTTTGACCTTTTTATTCATTTATTTTTCCTACATTACTAAAGTGGTTTCTCTCATCTTTATACCCTGTGTATGTCATAGGGAAATGGACTCCCAATATCACAATGCGAGCCACTACATTATGTTGTCATCGTTTTAAAGTGGTCCTTTCACCACTTACTATATGCGAAATTGGCTACATTATGATAGCGGGGCTGAAGATCTAAAAAACAAAAAAAACAAACCATATTTTTATTTTTTGATTTCTCATCTATTTTGCAGAGACATTGGCTTGCAAATTTTATATGCTAATTTCAACTTCAACCAAGTGGGCATTTGAAGAGATTCTTTTCTAGGGGCGTTTACTTTACAGGCAACAACATACAGGGGAATAAATGAAAATTACCTCAGAAGAATATACTATAACTGACTTAAGGCCGCTTTACACACTGCGATATCGGTACCGATATCGCCATCGTGCGTACCTGCCCCCATCGGTTGTGCGACACGGGCAAATCTCTCCCCGTGTCGCACAACATCGCCCGGACCCGTCACACTACTTACCTTCCCTGCGACGTCGCTGTGACCGGCGAACCGCCTCCTTTCTAAGGGGGCGGTTCGTTCAGCGTCACAGCGACGTCACAGCAGCGTCACTGAACCGCCGCCCAATAGCAGCGGAGGGGCGGAGATGAGCGGGACAAACATCCCGCCCACCTCCTTCCTTCCACATTGCGGGCGGGAGGCAGGTAAGGAGAGCTTCCTCGTTCCAGCGGTGTCACATGGAGCGATGTGTGCTGCCGCAGGAACGAGGAACAACTTCGTTACTGCTGCAGTAACGATATTTGAGAATGGACCCCCATGTCACCGATGAGTGATTTTGCACGTTTTTGCGACGATGCAAAATCGCTCATAGGTGTCACACGCAACTGCATCGCTAAAGCGACCGGATGTGCGTCACAAATTCCGTGACTCCAACGAGATCACTTTAGTGATGTCGTAGCGTGTAAAGCCCGCTTTACTCAGTGTCAGTTAGCAATACTGATATGTCTAGCAAGGTCACACTGAGATCTCACTGCCATCGCTTAGGGGTACTTCTCACATAGCTAGATCGCTAGCGACATCGCTGCTGAGTCACGGTTTTTGTGACGCACCAGTGACCTCATTAGCGATCTCACTGTGTGTGACACTGAGCAGTAATCTGGCCCCTGCTGTGAAATCGCTGCTCATTACACACTGCTCTGGTTCATTTTTTGGACGTTGCTCTCCCGCTGTGAAGCACACATCGCTGTGTTTGACAGCGAGAGAGCAACGATCTGAATGTGCAGGGAGCAGGGAGCCAGCGTCTGGCAGCCTGCGGTAAGCTGTAACCAAGGTAAATATAGGGTAACCAAGCGAAGGGCTTTGCTTGGTTACCCGATATTTACCTTGGTTACTAGCGGCCACCGCTCTCCGGCTGCCAGTGCCGGCTCCCTGCTCCCTGCACACGTAGCCAGAGTACATATCGGGTAAATAAGCAAAGCGGTTTGCTTATTAACCCGATGTGTACCCTGGCTAGGAGTGCAAGGAGCCAGCGCTAAGCAGTGTGCGCTGGTAACCAAGGTAAATATTGGGTAAGCAAGCGCTTGGTTACCCGATATTTACCTTAGTTACCAAGCGCAGCATCGCTTCCACGCGTCACTGGTGGCTGGTCACTGGTCGCTGGTGAGATCTGCCTGATTGACAGCTCACCAGCGACCATGTAGCGAAGCACCAGCGATCCTGACCAGGTCAGCTTGCTGGTGGGATCGCTGGAGCGTCCCTAAAGTGTGACGGTACCCTTAATGTAAATAGAAATGCAAGAGGAGGAGAGCAGCGGTGTGTGTCATTACATACAACACTCTGCATCTATCCCAGTCATATGGTAATAATGCCCAGGTAATTTAGATAGATGACGAGCATTGTATGTAATAGGCTGCTTGCACTCTTAAGCCCTCTTCTTACATTACATGTAATTATGTACATACTTCTTATGTAATTCATAATGTAATGTCATCACAGTGCAGGTAGAGGAGAGCTGCAGAGTGCAAGCAACCTGTCACATACAACATTCTGCATCTATTCCAAGTACCAGGGCCTTTTTCCCCAATGTCTGGAACAGATACAGAACAGTGTTTGTAATGATACACAGCTCTCATCTCCTTCTCTTTCTTTGTAATCACAGTAGGTGCAGGCAGTGAGATGTCAGACACATTATTATACTGAAAAAGACAGTTCAAAGCTTTTATGAGGGTGTGTTTTTTTCTCCTTGCATGACACCTCCTGTCTATGATTGGTTAATGTTCTGCAGGGGAAAAAGTAAATTCCCACGGAGAAGTAAAACCCCCTTTGGGTGAAGGAGAAAATGGCATGTAAACGTTACAAGCTAATAAATATACGACAGTGATGATAAATAAAAAAAAATTGTTTTATTCAGAGCTTCAATTAGGTTGTAAAAAGTAGTGAAAGGTCCTATTTAATTGCATAGGTGCGTTAAGGTTGCTTTACACGCTGCGATATCGGTAACGATATATCGTCAGGGTCACGTCGTTAGTGACGCACACCCGACGCTGTTACAGACATCGCAGCGTGTGACACCAATGAGCAACGATTAACGAGCACAAAAACGTGAAAAATCGTTGCTCGTTGACACGTCGCTCATTTCCTTAATATCGTTGCTGCTGCCGTTACGATGTTGTTCCTCGTTCCTGCAGCAGCACGCATCGCTATGTGTGACACCGCAGGAGTGACGAACATCTCCTTACCTGCCTCCACCGGCAATGCGGAAGTAAGGAGGTGGGTGGCATGTTACGTCCCGCTCATCTCAGCCCCTCCGCTTCTATTGGACAGCTGCCGTGTAACGTCGCTGTGAAGCTGCACGAACCGCCCCCTTTGAAAGGAGGCAGTTCGCCGGCCAGAGCGATGTCGCAGGGCAGCCAAGTCCGTGTGACGGGGACTAACGAGTTTGTGCGGCACGGGCACCGATTTGCACAACCGATGGGGGCAGGTACACTCGCTAGCGATATCGATATCGCAGCGTGTAAAGTACCCTTTAGAATATAGTACTCTGCAGCTACCTACATAGGGATAACAGTTAATCTCCATTCAGAGTTGTCCCTCTAATTGTCGGACCTGTCAGGCCATGACTCGTACAAAACAGATTCCATTACTACAATTTATTATTTCTTTTATTTCACACTGCAATAAGATGCTGGGCGAACCATAAAAATATTATATGAATCATTATTTCTAACTAAAGGTCATGTCAATAGCCATCTTATCTGTGCAATAGTATGTACAATACGGCATTCAAAGTAAAGTGTGCTGGCCACTATATATTCACAGTCTATACTGCTTGCAATATATTGGACCCAATAAGAACTTTCAGAAAATGGTTCAAAACATGGCATCTCCACACACTGAAGATATCAGTGTATCCAATCTAAGTATAATTTACATTAGTTTTCTGAAAGTACATGCTGCATATGGTCTTCTTTATCACTGTAATGCTCACCGGTGATGAGGAAGCTAGCGGGAGTGGGCCCACTGGACAATAGGGGGGACCCAGGCTTACCCATACGCGGAAGGATGCTTAAGTAAGCGTCTACCAAAGCAGACACCAGGTGCCACTCTCAGAACTGGGTGATGGCAGGATTGAGGTCAGGTCAAGGACAGGATGGGTACTGGCAGGACAAACAGAGCAGAAACAGGGTTACAGACTGGAAGGGAACAGGAGCACAGATACAGACAGGTACAAAATGTTCGGCATGGGTCATCAGGCACAGGCCATCCGGCACAGAACATCAGGGGGAACTCCGGACATCAGGCCATCAGGCATAGGCCATCAGGCACAGGCCATCCAGCACAGGACATCAGGAGGAACTCCGGACATCAGGTCATCAGGCACAGGCCATCAGGCACAGGCCATCAGGCACAGGACATCCGGCACAGGACATCCGGCACAGGACATCCGGCACAGGACATCAGGTCAGCAGACACGGATCACCAGGCACGGGATATCAGGCATCGGGTTACAGGTACAGGACATCAGGCACAAGCCATCAGGAGGGACACCGTATATCAGGAAAAGATCATCAGGCACGGATCACAAGGCACAGGACATCGGACATCAAGTAACAGGTCATCAGGCAGGTGCAGCCAGAAACGGCTGAAGCAGACAAGACGACAGGTGCAGGAGGGTACGAACACAGGTGCAGGATACATGCTGTTACCAGGGTACAGACAGACACAGCCAGGACAAGACCAGGGACACAGACAGGGTAGACACAGCACACTCAGAGCTGGTTACATGCAGGACTGGTTCTGGAACCTTGCAAACCAGAGCAAACAGACCAGATCAACACACAAGTGGTCGGATCAAATCCTAATGTCTTGCTCTGGCCACACCCATCAGGGGGAGGGAGCTTTAAATACCTGGTGCCTACCAGCAATAGGCTGGGGACACCTAAACAAGGTGCTCACACTCCCTCTTAAAAAAGGTACAGGAAGCGAACGCCCTGCGCGGCATGCACAGGAACTGGGGCCTAGCAGAAGCTGGAGATTGACACACACATAGGCTTCCACAGAGGAAGGGAGCCGGAGACAGTACTAAACGTGGACAGCAGCACAGAGGACAATGCAGCACGAAGATGGCCATACGGGAGTGCAGAGGCCTATGCGACACATGGGTGGACATGAGGGAGTTCAGAGGACCACGTGACATGTGGGTGGTCTTGCAGGTGACCAGATGACCGCGCAGCAAGAGGATGGCCGTGCAGGGAGACAAGGAACCGAGAGTGTAAGGACAAGGACACTGGCACTACAATTACTCCCAGTGAAAAGATTTTACAATAGCATAGCTCAATATAGGTCATAATCCTGATCTTATATCCACATTAGTTCATTACCCTATTACCCCTTACAACATTTTGCGTTCTACTGGAGGTGCCATATCTTTATAAAATAGCATGTTGTAGGTAATGGTAACTTACCTGCTAGATTCTGTAACAATGCCTGACACTCCACTGCTGGATCCTTTCCTGAACATAACAGCATTTGCCAATAGTTAAGCAGTTCCATTTTCATTTGACAGCCATGTTTCATATTTCTACAGATCAAGTCAAATATACTGATATATAAAAAAAGAAAGAAAGATAAGACATACTGTATATGTGGAAAAATAGACATCCAACAGTTATAACAATTTAAAGGGAATCTGTCATAAGTTTTGTTATATGTAATCTGAGAGCAGTATACGCATAGGTATTGAGAGACTGATTCTAGGGATGTGTCACATATTAGGCTGTGTGCTATAGTTACAATACGAACAATGTTTTATCAGCAGGAGATTATCATTACAGGGCTAAATCTCACATGCATTTCAGAACAGCCAATCAGTGTAATGCCACCCTCACCACCGATTGACAGATTACTGATAATTCACACTGTACCAGAGAAGCTGCAAGTCAGGGGTGTGGGAGGGGTTATACAGAGCCCAGAAGTCTTAGCTCTGTTACATCTACAACAGAGAAAGAAAGGATTCAGAGCTGAAATCAGGCTGTCTGCCACTACATTATGCTTTTCCCAAATTCCATAGCAAAAACCTGCTGACATATTCTCTTAAAGGGAATTTATTAGCTCAAAATGACTGATTAAAGTAAGCGCAGGCATTCAGTGCACCCTTGCAATGGCTGAGCAGTAGAGATGAGCAGACCCGTTGAAGTTCGGGTTTGCTGGGATTAGCCGGACTTTAGATAATGTTCAGTTCGGGACCCAAACTTGACTTGAACTTGATCCCGGAGCCCGAATTCCATTGGAAGTCAATGATAGAGCAGGTTGTCTATCCTCCCACATACAGCCAGAAGCAAACAGAGCGTTTCTGGGTAAGGGAGAGCGGATTTTTATTTATTTTTTTTGAGGGGGGAAAGGGGTTCAGAGACAATACATCCAAAATCATTGTCTTTACCCCCAGTGAGAGCCATTCAGAGACTGGAAGTGGCTGGCAGTAGGCCCAGCACCGAGCGTACCTGAGCATTCCGATGCTTGAGCAAGTAGTTTGCATACGTACAGCATCCAAACTTCGAACTGTGACACTGATTTTTTTTTTTTAAAGTCTATGTTCAGTACAAACCCCGAACGTTACAGTTCGGGTTCACTCATCCCTACTGAGTAGTTCCATGTACTTTCCCACCTACTTGTTTTCCATCAGACTTCATGCTCTACTGACTCCAGTAAAGCCAGAGCTGTCAATTAAGGAAGACGGGGCACAGATAAATGCAAAACAAGTAAATAGGGTCCATTAGACTGATCAGCTTTGCCAATTGGGACCGAGCACCTGTGATTTGTTTGAACAGTCATTTAGGACTAATAGAGAGAGTCTAAGTCCTCTTTCATACATCCATGTTTCCGGTACGTGTGACGTCCGTTTTCACACGTACTGGACACATGTAGACCCATTAAATTCATTGGGTTTGCGCATTTCCGTGTTTTCACACAGACCATGTGTCAGTGTGCTCCATACGATCACACGTCCGTTTTCTGTTGGCAGCACGGGTCTCACACGGACCACACACAGATGTGATCTCTGTGACATCACTGTGACACGTACCAGAGAAAACAGAGGTGACATAAAAATAATGAATTTTTATACTTACCTGTCTCCAGCACTGCTGTTTCTGCCTCTGCTGTTGTTTCCGGGCCTGCTCATTGTGCTCATGAATATTCACTGCCCTCACCACAGACCCGGAAGTAATAGCAGCACGGGAGACAGGTAAGTTAATGTAAGTTCATGCTATCCATGTGCTTCAGGATGTCACACGGATAGTACAGGGACAGCATCATGTAGAACACACACATGAACACATGCACACACATACACACCTTCACCACAGTGCAAAACGTTCATGTTTCGTACGGATGTGTGAAACAGGTGTAAAGGGAAGGCGACATCAGCAAACTGACTACTACTCTGACCCCATGCTCTTGCAGGAAACTGATTAATAATAACAATGGTGTTTAGAGCTAAGCTATATGATCAGTCATTGTGCCTCCAGAGAAAAACTGTTACCCTAAGTCATTGGGTGGGTGGAGGTGCACAGCATCCAGGCTGAGTAGACATAGTCAGGAGTTTCAATATTGTACAGAACATTGATGGATTATTTACCTTTGGTTTAATAGAAACCTATGCAAATCATGAAGCATGCCAGTCATCTTCAGGTGCCATGGCACTTCTTCATACACCTGTCGAGAAAGTTTCATTTTCTGAAAGTACTTGAGAAGAAGGTGATGAAAATGTTTTCTTTTACGACTACCTGTGGTCTGAAAAGTATAATCCAGACTTTCACCAACTGGCATAGCAGCACCTGCAGGTAAAAGGACTGGGTAAGACATACAAGGCAGATCACTGGTACTGATATAGCCATATAATCACCAGTGGGAAGAGGTGGAAAACATTAAAATAATAAATAAACCTATATTTTATTTATTTATTTATTTTTTTAAATCAGATAATATTTATTAAAGTTTAACAAAAGAAAAGAAAAACTACACATACATGCAAATATGCAAACCAATCCCCCTACCATCCCTCAAACAAAGTCCCTTATTCGACAATATATTCATCTGTTCAATTACATTCAAAAACGTAGTTAGGCATAGCTCAGCAATCAATCAGCAACTAATAAAGTAACAGACTGAAACACCTGCAACCCGACCTGACACTTTGACCCATTCTCAGGTAGTCAAGCTAAAACAGATTCGCCATCAGGGCTCTAGCCCAAGTCAACGTCATCGGAGCCAAATTTGAAGTGTCAAGCCACGGGGCCCACAGATCCTCAAATTTATTACCCACCCTTCTGATAGACATATTTCTCGAGCCTGAGGGTATGGTTTACCTTGTCAACTAGCTCTTTAGTATCAGAGACCTTACTATTATTCCAGTACAATGCTATGACCTTCCGTGCCTGATATAGTATATGCGCGATAGCAATCTTATGGCTCTCCTGGATAGGGAGTTCCGCAGGGTATCTAAGAATACATGTCAGAGGTCCGCAATCCATACGGCAATCATACACAGAGTCAATAAGGTCAAGCACTCCCGTCCAGTATCTTCTCAAACACGAACAGTTCCACATAAGATTAATCAAATCATCGTCTGGGACTCCACATTTCCAGCAGCACGAGTAAGGGCTAGCGCCTATTTTGAATAATAATGCCGGGGTCCTATATACCCTATGTACTAAAAATAGTTGTGACAACCTCTGTGATTCACTAACAGACAATAGCGGGATATATTTCAGTACCTCTTCCCACACCTCCTCAGAATTAGTCCCTAGGTCTCTCTGCCACTAATCCCTAAGACCGCAGGTCACCACCCTGAATTTGGCATCTTGGAAGTACATTTAGTACCAGGAGATTGCACCCTTAGTGTCCCCAGCCGCCACTGAGATATCCAATAGTGGCGTCCGGTCCACCGGTGACAAACTCACAGATACCCACTGTACTTCACAAGCATGCCGAACTTGAAGATATTGGAAGAACCTGTTATTCGGGATATCAAATTCCCTCTTAAGCATTTCAAACGTCTTAACCCACCCCTCTTCAAACAGTTGCTTAACCTTCTTGATCCCACTGCCATAACTTAAACCCACATAGTTTGTCAAGTTCAGGGAGATTCGGGTTTCCCCATGAGTATTTGGTGACTACTCCCACCTTCAATATGCCTTTTACTTTTTCCCAAGTCCTCCCCATCTCCCTTAAGGCATGATACTCGGGGTAGATATTCTCAGAAAAGACCCCTGAATCTAATTTCGCAGGCAAGTCCCTTTTCCCCAGAGCATGATCCAGCATTGCCACTATTGACGGTGAAGTTCCCACACCTTTTTCCTCCCAATTCTTGAAGTGCTGCAGGTGTGCTGCCAAATAATAAAGAAATGGGTGCGGAACCGCCAACCCCCCTCCCCATCTTATGCGGGCTTTACACGAGACGATATATTGTGCGATATGTTGTCGGGGTCACGGTTTTCGTGACGCACATCCGGCATAGCGCACGATGTCGTCTCGTGTGACACCTCCAAGCGACGCAGTATCGCTCACAAATCGTGAGTCGTGTACTCTTCGTTAACTTTCATAATATCGTATATTTTCATGGGTGCAGGTTGTTCATCGTTTCCGTGGCATCACACGTTGCTCCGTGTGACACCACGGGAACGATGAACACAGCGTACCTGCGTCCCACGGCACCCGCCGGCTTAATGGAAGGAAGGAGGTGGGCGGGAGGTTTACATCCCGCTCATCTCCGCCCCTCCGCTTTTATTGGCTGGCTGCCGTGTGACGTCGCTGTGACGCCGAACGTCCCTCCCACTTCAAAAAGTAGACGTTCGTCGCCCACAGCGAGCTCGTCCGGAAGGCAGCGATTTGCTCGTGACGCAAAAACGACGGGGGCGGGTACGATCGCTCGTGCTATTGTACAATAGATCGACTCGTGTAAAGCAGGCTTTAGGCTTTTGCAGTGTTTGCAAGTTTATCCGCGCAATTCCCCTTTTCCAAATTAATTCTCCGAAAATACTATTAATTTTATGAAAGATGGGGTAGCCGGACTGGTGCATTATGCAGTAAGTACAGTGCCTGTGGCATATATATATATATATATATATATATATATATATATATATATATAATTGCCTTATTCTGTCTGTCTGTCTGTCTGTCTGTCATGCTTCAAAATTGTGTCCTTCCGGTGACATTGTGTCCTTACGGTGACACAAAGCTGATTGGCCGCTGGGCTCGCCATGGCCCCGCCCCCCCACACCGATTGGCCGCTCGCCCAGGCTGCGCCCCCACACGGATTGGCCAGCCGCTCGCCCAGGCTCCGCCCCCCCCACAGATTGGCCTCTCGCCCCGGCACCCTGCAGGCATTGGCAATTCGGCCACGCCCCGCCCCGCCCCCCTCACGCAACGCACGTTAGCTCTGGCCCCGCCCACCTCCCCCCGCGCATTCCCCGAACTGACACGGCTGTCACGGAGGTGAGTACTGTACTCCCCCCCCCTCTCCCCCCCCGCGCATTCCCCGAACTGACACGGCTGTCACGGAGGTGAGTACTGTACTCCCCCCCCCCCCCCCCCCGCGCATTCCCCGAACTGACACGGCTGTCACGGAGGTGAGTACTGTACTCCCCCCCCCCCCCGTCCCCCATTCCCCGCTCGCACGGGAGTGGTGTGGGCTCCCGTGCGAGCGGGGGACGGGATTCGTTGGCATGGTTACAAGCGCATCAAGGTCCTGCAGCGCGCGGAAGATCCACACACACACACATAACAGCACACACACACACATGCACACACATCAGATCACACTCACTCTCACACACACCTCACACACACCTCACACACACTTCACATCGCATCCACACACTCACAGCATCCGGCGATATCGCTTGCTTCTCGGCCTCGATACTGTGCTGTTGTGACCTTCCAGGACCTGACGGAGGATCACATGGCCAGAGGCATGTGGTATCTCCGGATGTTGTGACTGTGAGCGCGTATGTGCGATATCGTCAGTGTCTGTGTGTGTGAGTGTATGCGATCGGGTGTGTGTGAGTGTATGTGATCGGGTGTGTGTGAGTGTCGGGATCGAGTGTGTGTGAGTGTATGCGATCGTGTGTGTGAGTGTCGGCAGAGGAGCACGGCGTGCTGGAGGAGGCTGGGAGCAGAGAGGCTAAATCTTGGGGAAGGCTGGGAGGGGGAGGCTGATGCTGGGGGAGACTGGGAGGGGAAGGCTGATGCTGAAGGAGGCTGGGAGGAGGAGGCTGGGAGGAAGGAGGCTGGGAGGAGAGAGGCTGATCCTGGGGAAGGCTGGGAAGGGGAGGCTGATGCTGAGGGAGGCTGGAAGGAGAGAGGCTGATGCTGGGGGAGGCTGGAAGGAGAGAGGCTGAGGCTGGGAGGAGAGAGGCTGATGCTGGGGAAGGCTGATGCTGAGGGAGGCTGGGAGGGGAAAGCTGATGCTGGGGAAGGCTGGGAGGACGGAGGCTGGGAGGAGAGAGGCTGATCCTGGGGACGGCTGGGAGAGGGAGGCTGATGCTGGGGGAGGCTGGAAGGAGAGAGGCTGATGCTGGGGGAGGCTGGAAGAAGAGAGGCTGATGCTGGGGGAGGCTGATGCTGGGGGAGGCTGGGAGGAGAGAGGCTGATGCTGGGGAAGGCTGGGAGGAGAGAGGCTGATGCTGGGGACAGAGAGGAGAGGCTGATGCTGGGGACAGAGAGGCTGATGCTGGGGACAGAGAGGCTGATGCTGGGGACAGAGAGGCTGATGCTGGGGACAGAGAGGCTGATGCTGGGGACAGAGAGGCTGATGCTGGGATGAGAGAGGCTGATGCTGGGATGAGAGAGGCTGATGCTGGGAGAAGAGAGGCTGATGCTGGGGACAGAGAGGCTGATGCTGGGGACAGAGAGGCTGATGCTGGGGACAGAGAGGCTGATGCTGGGGACAGAGAGGCTGATGCTGCGGGCAGAGAGGCTGATGCTGCGGGTAGAGAGGCTGATGCTGGCGCAGCATGGCGGATGGAGCACGATGAGGAGTGCGCAGCATGGCGGATGGAGCACGTTTGGAAGTGCGCAGCATGGCGGATGGAGCACGTTTGGGAGTGCGCAGCATGGCGGATGGAGCACGTTTGGGAGTGCGCAGCATGGCGGATGGAGCACGTTTGGGAGTGCGCAGCATGGGAGATGGAGCACGATGGGGAGTGCGCAGCATGGCGGATGGAGCACGTTTGGGAGTGCGCAGCATGGGGGATGGAGCACGATGGGGAGTGCGCAGCATGGCGGATGGAGCACGTTTGGGAGTGCGCAGCATGGCGGATGGAGCACGTTTCGGAGTGCGCAGCATGGCGGATGGAGCACGTTTGGGAGTGCGCAGCATGGGGGATGGAGCACGATGGGGAGTGCACAGCATGGCGGATGGAGCACGTTTGGGAGTGCGCAGCATGGTGGATGGAGCACGTTTCGGAGTGCGCAGCATGGCGGATGGAGCACGTTTGGGAGTGCGCAGGATGGGAGATGGAGCACGATAGGGAGTGCGCTGCATGGGGGATGGAGCACGATGGGGAGTGCGCTGCATGGGGGATGGAGCACGATGGGAAGTGCACACCTCCCCCCAACACACACACACGCGCGCGCGCGCACTGCACAACACACCACACACACACACTGGGAACCACAAACAACTGCCCTACACAGACACCCACACACAGACAACGCTGCACACACAAATATACGCACATACCGCACAACACACATTGCACAAAACATACCTCCCCCCAAAACACACCACACACACACAAACCGCGCAACACACACACACAACGCTACACACACAGCGCTCCACAAACAACGCAACACACAAACAACACTGCTCTCACCCCCCATCACACCCAGACAACACCCAGAACATGTACAGCGCCCTACACAAACACTTGGTAACTACACACAACAACATCTATATATATATATATATATATAACAAAAATCATACATGAACTACACAATACGTAAATTCTAGAATACCCGATGCGTAGAATCGGGCCACCTTCTAGTATATATATAAACCTTTATAATAATGAATGTGATCAATGCAGAACCCATGAAGACAATGTTTTTTTTTAATCTCGCCCGAAGCCATATGAAACATTGAATCCAGTAATAATATTGACCTTTAATAAAGAGATCTTTCTTACCGAATATTCCATAGGCAATGGCATCATGGAAAGATTGGTGGTAAATCTGCAATAACCCATCTGGTTTTTCCCAAACCCATTTTGAAATGGCCAGTCGGAAGGCAGCCCAGTGTAGAGGAGACACTTCATACTGGTTTTTGTATCCTAGTTTTTTCAGCAGCTGAAGAATGTCATCGTCATGCAAACCACAGTGTGAGGTGGTAAGTAAGCTCAAGACATCTACCACCCACCCTACAAATCAGGGCAGAAACACAATCAGGTCACTTCAAAGTACAAGATTTTAACTCCATGTATAATAAAAAATTAGAAAAAAATATACAGCTGTTGAACTAAGTATTAAACACATCACCAATTTTCTAAGTAAATATATATAGATATGAAATTTCTCAACAGATGTCGCTAACAACCCATCCAATTGAGACAGGCAAAACGATCAAACCATAGAGGTCCATAAATTAGGTTATGTGTAATAATGAGAAATTACAGGGAAAAAAATATTGAATACACTTACTGAAATGTATTTAATATTTCGTACAAAAGCCATTATATCTATATTTTACTAGTCCGGGAAACAACATGTCCAACAATACCTACTATGTTAATTTTTTAACATTCTGCTAGTTACAGTTTGTTTGGGAAAAAGGGGGTTGTTATTAACTGTTCTATTTTTGTTTTTCTTTTTATAGTTAAGCTATTGTATGAAATATCTCCTAAGTCTAAAGGGTACTTTGCACACTGCGACATCGCTAGCCGATGATAGCGATGCCAAGCGCGATAGTCCCCGCCCCCGTCGCACATGCGATATCTTGTGATAGCTGCCGTAGAGAACATTATCGCTACGGCAGCTTCACACACACTTACCTGCCCTGAGACATCGCTCTGGACGGTGACCCACCTCCTTCCTAAGGGGGCGGGTCGTGCGGCGTCACAGCGCTGTCACACTGCAGGAGGCCAATAGAAGCGGAGGGGCGGAGATGAGCGGAACGTAAACATCCTGCCCACCTCCTTCCTCCCTCATTGCCGGTGGAGGTAGGTAAGATGTTCCTCGCTCCTGCGGTGTCACACATAGCAATGTGTGCTGCCACAGGAACGAAGAACAACATCATATCTCCTATTGGTGCGACATTATGAAAATGTCCGACGCTACACAGATCACCGATTTACGACGCTTTTGCGATCGTTTATCGGCGCATCTAAACTTTACACTTTGCGACGTCGTTACCGGCACCGGATGTGCGTCAGTTTCGATTTGACCCTGACGATATCGCAGTAGCGATGTTGCAACGTGCAAAGTACCCCCAAGTGTATGTAATTTTTGCTCACCTAGCGTGCCTAATACCTGCAGCTTGTACTGAGCAGTGTGAGATCTCAGCAGCAGGAGGGACACTGAGAAGTTGAAAGAAGACTGATTTATACATCAATCATAAAGAATTATACAGCCATTCTGACATGGATTTTCACAGTAAATACAGTCTTCTTATCAGGTCGAAGACATCTATTTATTCATTTTTGCAGTTTGTATTATGAAATGTAGTGATAGATTCACTTTAATTACTACCTTCAATTTTTTCAGTAGTCTCCCCCCTAGGGGTAGCTGTAAGCATACAGAATTGTATATGTAAGTGCTGTACACAAAAATGGAGCCCTAAACCTCTAAAGATATACAAATAAATCTGCACTGAATTATCAATCTATTTAATAAAAAAAGGCATGCCAAGGGTGGTCATTCACTATAGGCCTAATTAGACTAATGTAAGGGTAAGGCAAGTTTCACACATCCGGCGCACTCCAGTACAGTGTATACAGTACAGTGGCAGCGCGACAATCTACGGTCACATGCTGTCATGTGACCGGAGCATGTGACCCGCGCTGCCATTGTACTGTGTAAACTGTACTGGAGTGCGTTTGATCCGCCACTCCGGCGAAAAGCTGGATGTGTGAGACTAGCCTAAACGGTCATTTTTGCCAAACTCTACTAGTCATAAACATCTGGTCAGGTTACCTTTTGTCTACACACAGCTTTACATACATTGGGGCAAGAATCAAATAATTTAATATTATGGTTTACATTCACCAATTTACCTGAATTATGAATGTCACTGCCAAAAGCTGTCTTGAGAGTTTTCCTCTTCCTCTCTTCACAAGGCCAGCTGTAGTGCTTAACCCAATGCCTTATGAGTAATGACCAAAGCTGTTCTGTGGACAGTATTTCTAGGGGGCCATCAATGCAGTAGGCCATGTCTGGGCAGATACGGAGCTCACTGGCCAGAATGGCAAGCTGAAGAGGGCTGATTTTATTTTTCTTATTTTCAAAGCTCTCCAACAAACACGGTGGCACTTTTCTGCTTGGCATTGCTAAGTGCTTATGGAATATGCACAAGCGTTCAGCTATATCGAGCTTAATCTCCAACTCTTCTATCTGGATATCTGATCGTGATATCAGACACTTGTACGATAGGTGGGAATTCCTGGTCGTCATGATGATTTTGCAATGATGGGGTAATATGGCTGGTAGCCAATCGAAACCTTTTGCCTAGGATTAAAATAAAATGGTGTTAGAATAGAATGCAAGCTATACTAGACTAAATGCCATAGTACCTTAAATTTGTGCTTTTCTTTATATCATAGAGTAAGTGGGGTTATGTTAATTACTACTATGGATATTCAATGTGAATTTTACCACTTTCAATGAAAGGTAGTAAAATGCAAAGTAAATTTCATTCAAAATATGCCCCAGGTAAGTTAATAAGGAGAAATCTATCAGCTTAAAAGTGGCAGGAGTTTGCATGCCATTAAAGTTTAAAAGGAGTCTGTCAGCATAGAATGACTGTTCAAACCAAGTATGGGCACTTATGCTTCATGGCAGTTTGGGGCGAATCATTTAAGTGCACCTTCCCACCTGCTTGTTTTCACCCTCTATCTCCACCCCTGCTCTTCTTTGATTGACAGATGTGGCTTCATAGAGCCAAAGAAGGATGGATATGGATGGAAAGCCAGCAGGTGGGAAGATGCAGTTAAGTGGTTAGCCCCGCAATGTTGCTGCCATTGCCTGTACTTGGTTTGAACAGTCATTCTGTACTGACAGAGTCCCTGCAATGTTATTAGAGCATTGGCAGCAAAATTCAAAAAGTAAATATACGTCTTCATATACTGCAGCACATTAACACATATGTGACAAGGCTAGTGAAAATTGAGGAGTGCAGTGATAGGAATCAAGTAGTGCGCTGTTAACATCAGTGGAGGATTAACTCAAAGTCACTGCTAAGTCTTCATTAGGTGAGGATATTCACCTGAAAAAGGCCCTGGTCCGGAGTAAAAAAAACTGGTTTGTGCATCTGCATTTTATCTCAATAAAGTAGTCCATTGAGACTTACCAGCATCTTAGAATTAATCCTCTACCGACGTTGACAGCGCTCTCTGTGATTGCTATCACCACATACCTCCATATTCTATACCTGATTAGCCATCTAAGCTGGATGGAAGTGTTGCAGCAATCAGCCAGCAGAGGTGAGTGTACAGTATACCTTTATAAACACACTTCCACTTGCAAGGCTACTGAAAATAGCATGTCAGGCACTACTTTATGATGCCGACCCCTCCGAAGATTGTGGGGGATTTTACACTAAACATTTTTAGCAATGACAGAGCCCAATCTACACTGATAAAGCATGCTTTACCTTGAGAACCACATATAAAAAATACAAATGGGATTGTATTTTAATAGTAAAAGTTTTGAAGTGTTCTGTGTATTTGTGCAGGCTTAATTCTTCACTTACATCAATATCTACAGTACATCCTAACTGGATTAAATATAGGCAAATATGTATGCATAGATGTAAGGATGGATGGAACTGGTATTTATGATTTACACAAGAATGAAAAACAAAGCAAGGCATAGTGTCAGAATCTCCGATTAGTTCAAATGTATATATATATATATATATATATATATATATATATATATATACTAGAAGGTGGCCCGATTCTACGCATCGGGCATTCTAGAATTTACGTAGTGTAGTTAATGTATGATTTTTGTTATATATATATACAGTTAGGTCCAGAAATATTTGGACAGTGACACAATTTTCGCGAGTTGGGCTCTGCATGCCACCACATTGGATTTGAAATGAAACCTCTGCAACATAATTCAAGTGCAGATTGTAACGTTTAATTTGAAGGTTTGAACAAAAATATCTGATAGAAATTGTAGGAATTGTACACATTTCTTTACAAACACTCCACATTTTAGGAGGTCAAAAGTAATTGGACAAATAAACCAAACCCAAACAAAATATTTTTATTTTCAATATTTTGTTGCGAATCCTTTGGTGGCAATCACTGCCTTAAGTCTGGAACCCACGGACATCACCAAACGCTGGGTTTCCTCCTTCTTAATGCTTTGCCAGGCCTTTACAGCCGCAGCCTTCAGGTCTTGCTTGTTTGTGGATCTTTCCGTCTTAAGTCTGGATTTGAGCAAGTGAAATGCATGCTCAATTGGGTTAAGATCTGGTGATTGACTTGGCCATTGCAGAATGTTCCACTTTTTTGCACTCATGAACTCCTGGGTAGCTTTGCCTGTATGCTTGGGGTCATTGTCCATCTGTATGAAGCGCCGTCCGATCAACTTTGCGGCATTTGGCTGAATCTGGGCTGAAAGCCCAGGCCTTTTTGAGTTCCCAAACTCACCAGTTAATTCCTTTTTTCTCAGAATGTACCCGACTGTTGATTTTGCTACTCCAAGCATGTCTGCTATCTCTCTGATGGATTTTTTCTTTTTTTTCAGCCTCAGGATGTTCTGCTTCACCTCAATTGAGAGTTCCTTAGACCGCATGTTGTCTGGTCACAGCAACAGCTTCCAAATGCAAAACCACACACCTGTAATCAACCTCAGACCTTTTAACTACTTCATTGATTACAGGTTAACGAGGGAGACGCCTTCAGAGTTAATTGCAGCCCTTAGAGTCCCTTGTCCAATTACTTTTGGTCCCTTAAAAAAGAGGAGGCTATGCATTACAGAGCTATGATTCCTAAACCCTTTCTCCGATTTGGATGTGAAAACTCTCATATTGTAGCTGGGAGTGTGCACTTTCAGCCCATATTATATATATAATTGTATTTCTGAACATGTTTTTGTAAACAGCTAAAATAACAAAACTTGTGTCACTGTCCAAATATTTCTGGACCTAACTGTATATATATATATATAGATGTTGTTGTCTGTAGTTACCAAGTGTTTGTGTAGAGCGCTGTACATGTTCTGGGTGTTGTCTGGGTGTGGTGGGGGGGAGAGCGGTGTTGTATGTGTGTTGCGTGTGTTGCGTTGTTTGTGGAGCGCTGTGTGTTTGTAGCGTTGTGTGTGTGTGTTGCGCGGTTTGTGTGGGTGCGGTGTGTTTTGGGGGGAGGTATGTTTTGTGCAATGTGTGTGTGTTGCGTGGTATGTGCGTATATTTATGTATGCCGCGGTGTTTGTGTGTTGGGTGTTGTGTGTGTGCAGCGTTGTCTGTGTGTGTGGGTGTCTGTGTAGGGCGGTGTTTGTGGTTCCCAGTGTGTGTGTGTGTGTTGGGGGGAGGTGTGCACCTCCCATCGTGCTCCATCCCCCATGCTGCGCACCCCCATCGTGCTCCATCCGCCATACAGCGCACTCCCAAACGTGCTCCATCCGCCATGCTGCGCACTCCCAAACGTGGTCCATCCGCCATGCTGCGCACTCCCAAACGTGCTCCATCCCCCATGCTGCGTACTCCTCATCATGCTCCATCCCCCATGCTGCGCACCCCCCATCGTGCTCCATCCATGCTGCACCAGCATCAGCCTCTCTGCCCCCAGCATCAGCCTCTCTCCTCCCAGCATCAGCCTCTCTCCTCCCAGCATCAGCCTCTCTCCTCCCAGCATGAGCCTCTCTCCTCCCAACATGAGCCTCTCTCCTCCCAGCATCAGCCTCTCTGTCCCCAGCATCAGCCTCTCTGTCCCCAGCATCAGCCTCTCTCCTCCCAGCCTCAGCCTCCCCCAGCATCAGCCTCCCCCCTCCCAGCCTCCCTCCTCCCAGCCTCCCCCAGCATCAGCCTCCCCCTCCCAGCCTCCCCCAGCATCAGCCTCCCCCTCCCAGCCTCCCCCAGCATCAGCCTCTCGCCTCCCAGCCTCCCCCAGCATCAGCCTCTCTCCTCCCAGCCTCCCCCAGCATCAGCCTCTCTCCTCCCAGCCTCCTCTAGCATCAGCCTCTCTCTTCCCAGCCTCCCCCAGCATCAGCCTCCCCCTCCCAGCCTTCCCCAGGATCAGCCTCTCTACTCCCAGCCTCCCTCCTCCCAGCCTCCCCCAGCATCAGCCTCCCCCTCCCAGCCTCCCCCAGCATCAGCCTCTCTCCTCCCAGCCTCCCCCAGCATCAGCCTCTCTCCTCTCAGCCTCCCCCAGCATCAGCCTACACCCTCCCAGCCTCCCCCAGCATCAGCCTACCCCAGCATCAGCCTACCCCAGCATCAGCCTACACCCTCCCAGCCTCCCCCAGCATCAGCCTACCCCAGCATCAGCCTACCCCAGCATCAGCCTCTCTCCTCCCAGCCTCCCCCAGCATCAGCCTCCCCCTCCCAGCCTTCCCCAGGATCAGCCTCTCTCCTCCCAGCCTCCCCCAGCACGCCGTGCTCCTCTGCCGACACTCACAGATCCGATCGCATACACTCACACACACACACTCACACATCAGAACACACTCGCACACATCCGATCGCATACACTCACACACACACTGACGATATCGCACATACGCGCTCACACTCACAACATCCGGAGATACCACATGCTTCTGGCCATGTGATCCTCCGGCAGGTCCTGGAAGGTCACTCCACAGTATCGCCGCCGACAAGCAAGCGATATCCCAGGATGTTGTGAGTGTGTGGATGCGATGTGATGTGTGTGTGAGAGTGAGTGTGATCTGATGTGTGTGTGTGTGTGTTTTGTTATGTGTGTGCGTGTGTATGTTCCGCCGCTGCAGGACCTTGATGCGCTGGCAACTATGCTACCATGGTTACCAGCGTATCCCGTCCCCCGCTCGCACGGGAGCCCACACCAGCATACGGCGGCAACCCCAGCAATGCGAGGGTATGTGTCGGCTGGGTTGGCGGCGTACGCTGATGTGGGCTCCCAGGGGTACAGTACTGGGAGTCGTGGCTCCGTGTCGGTTCGGGGAATGCGTGCGGGGGGCGGGGCCAGAGTGAGCGTGCATTGCGTGAGGGGGCGGGGAGTGGCCGAGTTGCCAATGCGTGCAGGGTGCCGGGGCGAGAGGCCAATCCGTGTGGGGGGCGGAGCCTGGGCGAGCGGCCGGCCAATCCGTGTGCGGGCGGAGCCTGGGCGAGCGGCCAATCCGTGCGGGGGGGCAGGGCCATGGCGAGCCCAGCGGCCAATCAGCTTTGTGTCACCGTAAGGACACAATTTTGGAGCAAGACAGACAGACAGACAGACAGACAGACAGAATAAGGCAATTATATATACATATATATATATATATATATATATATATATATATATATATATATATATATATTATATATATATACAGTACAGACTAAAAGTTTGGACACACCTTTTCAATCAAAGAGTTTTCTTTATTTTCATGACTCTGAAAACTGTAGATTCACATTGCAGGCATCAAAACTATGAATTAACACATGTGGAATGAAATACTTAACAAAAAATTGTGAAACAATGAAACAAACAAACCCACTTTTTGCTTTCATTACTAATTTGCACATGCTCTTGGCATTCTCTTGATGAGCTTCAAGAGGTAGTCACCGGAAATGGTCTTCCAACAGTCTTGAAGAAGTTCCCAGAGATGCTTAGCACTTCTTGGCCCTTTTGCCTTCACTCTTATGTCCAGCTCACCCCAAACCATCTCGATTGGGTTCAGGTCTGGTGACTGTGTAGGCCAGGTCATCTGGCGTAGCACCCCATCACTCTCCTTCTTAGTCAAATAGCCCTCACACAGCCTGGAGGTGTGTTCGGGGTCATTGTCCTGTTGAAAAATAAATGATGGTCCAACTAAACGCAAACCGGATGGAATAGCACGCCGCTGCAAGATGCTGTGGTAGCCATGCTGGTTCAGTATGCCTTCAATTTTGAATAAATCCCCAACAACAGTGTCACCAGCAAAGCACCCCCACACCATCACACCTCCTGCTCCATGCTTCACGGTGGGAACTAGGCATGTAGAGTCCATCCGTTCATCTTTTCTGCGTTGCACAAAGACACGGTGGTTGGCTCCAAGATCTCAAATTTGGACTCATCAGACCAAAGCACAGATTTCCACTGGTCTAATGTCCATTCCTTGTGTTCTTTAGACCAAACAAGTCTCTTCTCCTTGCTGCCTGTCCTTAGCAGTGGTTTCCTAGCAGCTATTTTACCATGAAGGCCTTCTGCACAAAGTCTCCTCTTAACAGTTGTTCTAGAGATGTGTCTGCTGCTAGACATCTGTGTGGCATTGACCTGGTCTCTAATCTGAGCTGCTGTTAACCTGCGATTTCTGAGGCTGGTGACTTATAAACTTATCCTCCGCAGCAGAGGTGACTCTTGGTCTTCCTTTCCTGGGGCGGTCCTCATGTGAGACAGTTTCTTTGTAGCGTTTGATGGTTTTTGCCACTGCACTTGGGGACACTTTCAAACTTTTCCCAATTTTTTGGACTCACTGACCTTCATTTCTTAAAGTAATGATGGCCACTCATTTTTTTTACTTAGAATTTGTATTATGGCAAGAAAAAAGCAGCTAACAGTCTATTCAGTAGGACTATCAGCTGTGTATCCACCAGACTTCTGCACAACACAACTGATGGTCCCAACCCCATTTATAAGGCAAGAAATCCCACTTATTAAACCTGACAGGGCACACCTGTGAAGTGAAAACCATTTTCGGTAACTACCTCTTGAAGCTCATCAAGAGAATGCCAAGAGTGTGCAAAGCAGTAATCAAAGCAAAAGGTGGCTACTTTGAAGAACCTAGAATATAAGACATATTTTCAGTTGTTTCACAATTTTTTGTTAAGTATTTCATTCCACATGTGTTAATTCATAGTTTTGATGCCTTCAATGTGAATCTACACTTTTCAGAGTCATGAAAATAAAAAAAACCTATTTGAATAAGAAGGTGTGTCCAATCTTTTGGTCTGTACTGTATATGTATGAAAGTTGTTCTGGCGGTCCACCACCTGTGACCGCAAATAGCCTGAGTGACGTCACCGCTGATTGAACGGCTCACTCAGTCTCTGCCTGAAGCTCACAGTGGGCTGTCATTATTCTATGGCTGCACGCTGTGAGCTTCAGATGTAGCAGAGTTGGAATCGTCGTCGAACCTACTGTGGATTACTTTGGACCTGCAAAGGTGTTTTTGTGGTTAATAAAGTGGTGAAAGGGGGTGCTTTTTTGTCTTTTATTTCAAATAAAGGATTATTTGGGTGTTTGTGTTTATTTCTTTTCACTTACAGATTACTAATGGGGGGTCTCATAGACACCTCCTATTACTAATCTAGAGCTTAGTGGCAGCAGTGAACTTTTATTAACCCCTTATTACCCTGATTTCCATCGCACCAAGGCAATCAGGAAGAGCCAGGTAAAGTGCCACCAGCCGTCAGGATTTATCATGGCTGGGTAACAAAACTGGGGGGACCGCACGCTTTTTTTTTTTTGCTCTTTTTAAATAATCATAATAAAATCATAATAAAATCACAACGAAAAAACCCACATGAGGTTTCTCTTATTTTGATACCCAGCTAAGATAAGTGCATGGCTGGGGGCTGCAGCCTGTAGCCGTATGCGTTATCTGTACTGGGTATCATAATATGGTGGGACCCTGCACCAATTATTTAACTTATTTTTACTCCAATCTACAGTGACCCACAGACAGTGCCTATGATTGGTTGTAGTCACACGCTGTCACACAGGCTGGGGGCACGTATGTCTAGAACCAATCACAGACGGCAGGATGGACAGTGGGCGGTGGAAAAAGTGAATATGGATGAGCAATAATGAGTGGCCCCGAAAGAACAATGAGCGGCTTGGAAGCAGTTACAGCTGCACCAGAGACTCAGTAAATATGAAGCGCTTGCTCCAACTCCCCTATCACTTCTACCACCATTTTTAAGCGCTGGATTCTGATCCCCATCCGGGATCAATTCCAGGCTAGACCCACATTTTTTTTTTTTTTAATTCCGGTTAGGTCCGCCGATCCCAGTTATCTGCGACTCCGCCCAGCACTATTTACAACTCATTACCCTAAGAGACTGACCACCGCTGTTGTCTAGCCTAGCTTGTAAGCACTGCTTTGACGCTGGCTAGGATTAGAAGATCAAAACACGCTCCATCAGTTCTGGTTAGCATCAAAAGAATGCTTAGAAGTTCAATAGAAAGGAGCTTGTAAGCACTGTGCATTTTTAGTGTTGGTTACCAGTGATTGCTTGTCTCCAAAGCAACAAACTTTAAACAAAAGAAAAGTGTTGATATCTCAAGAATGGCTGAAAATTTTAAAAAGCAGGAGATTGCTAAATTGCTTGTACTTTCAAGACCTATCCGACAATACCCATTTGTGAAGATGGGAAAAACCCTTTAAAATAGACAGAACCCAATAACTGCTTTAAATGCTCCCTTTCACCTGATTCCTGTTGTCCAAACCACATCAGCATGAATAAGAGCATGTCTATATGAATTCAGCACAATTTTATTATTGCCTGAAACACATTGGTATTTCAGAGAAGATATACTGTACACATATACTTTAAAGATCCTGTCCCAACACCGCAGCAGGTGATTGATAGGTCTCTCCCTTGAGTGTACATAGGGACGGAATCATGAAGCCAAGCTCTGAGTCATGCTGTTCGCAGATTGGGACGTAAGAATCAGCTGACAGGTTCCCTTTAAAACGAAGCTCAATCGATCACTATTTTGCCTGATGTTAGAATTCTCCTATATCAAATTACTGTACAGCAGGAGTCCCCAACCTGCAGCTCAAGAGCCACGTGTGGTTCGTAGGCCTGTGATGTGTGGCTCCTCGCTGTCTGCCAGCTTGGTGCAGTAGCATGAGGTCTAGCAAACAGGTATGAAGAGCAGGTACCCACAGGGTGACTTTTGTGACAAGCCCGTACAGAACAGCAGATCTGAATGCAATATACTGGATGGGGGGAGATAGGATGATATCGCCACTTAGTTTGGTATATGATGGAACAGTGTGGTGAGTATATATATTTAAAGGGAACCAAACATCAGCATTTTCCTATATAAGGTGCAGGCAGTGCTGTACTGGCACTATCAGGCACAGTGTGTACATACCATTAGGGTGCAGCTCGGGTGTTTAGGCTGTGAAATTCAACTTTATAAAGTTTGAAAATTCATGTACTTTTTGTTGTGCACCTCGCTGCTAATGTCCGGGCGGGTTATGCACGTGTATCCCTGCCCTCCCCCGCCACCTGTTCCCCCTTCCCTCTGGCCGTATGTAAATTTCTAATCTTCAGTTACACGGCATCGGAGTTAGCGCCTGCGCATAGCGCTCATCTCCGGCGCCATATTTCTGAAGCCCACAGTATTATGTTGCATGAGAGGGCGGTGCATGAGAGGGCAGCGCATGCACCCTCGCTTCTTCAGATCTGTTGTGACCGCGGGAGCGCGCGCAGTCACAACAGGACTGGAGCACAGCTGATCTTACCCTGATTAGCTGCAGCAAACATTTGCTACGATATCGTCTGCTGCAGCTGATCGGTAAGATCAGCTGTTTTCCAGTCCTGTTGTGACCGCGCGCACTCCCGCGGTCACAACAGATCTGAAGAAGCGAGGGCGCATGCGCCGCCCTCTCATGCACCATAATACTGTGGGCTTCAGAATCAGAAACACGGCACCGGAGATGAGCGCTATGCGCAGGCGCTAAATCCGACGCCGTGTAACTGAAGATTAGAAATTTACATACGGCCAGAGGGAGGGAGTAACAGGCAGCGGGGAGTTGGCGGGGATCCACGTGCATAACCCGCCCGGACATTAGCAGAGAGGTGCACACGTCAATTAAAAAGTGCAGGAATTTTTAAACTTTATAAAGTTGAATTTCACAGCCTAAACACCCGAGCTGCCCACTAATGGTATGTACACAATGTGCATGATAGTGCCAGTACTGCACTGGCTGCACCTTATATAGGAAAATGCTGATGTTTGGTTCCCTTTAATGTAAAAATACTGAATGGGGGTAAATTGGTTTTACTGGCCAAAAAAGAGGGGCACAAGGTCTCGGTGTGCTTTTTGTGGGAACTTTGGCTATTTATATCATGTCACAGGTGTCACTATGAGGAATGGGTACCTGACTGTGGCTTGCGGCCATCTCTCAGAGCTGAATGTGGCTTGCGGCCATCTCTCAGAGCTGAATGTGGCTCTCACAGTAAAAAAAGTTGGAGCCCACTGCTCTATAGCATCACAGTAAAAAAAGTTGGAGCCCACTGCTCTATGGCATCAGCAGTAAAGACTACCCTATCCAAAAATCACCATAATATGCTCCACATAGAAACTGCACAAAAAGCGAAGCTGGGAAAAAAGAGCTCAGTAGTCTGCAAAATTCTGAATGCAGCATACATCAGTGTAACATATATTTATCTGACTTAGATAAAGATATAAATACCTATACCTGCTGTGCATTTAGACCCTGAATCCCTGTTAGCTCATCCACGCCATCTAGAACAAGGATACACGGTTTTAGAGCAACAGATGCCAGGAAAGCTTCCACAAGTAGTGCAAAGTCCCACAGGTCATTAATGTTCTCACTGGAATAAAAATCATCTGTCTGGATACCTGCAAATAAAGAGTCCCAGAATGAATATATATTCCTGATCATTTACTTTAAAGTATTAACTCCTTAATGCCTCTTCACTTGTGACAAAGCCAGGAGGGCAGAGAGGTACAGGGATGAAAGTCAGAACAGGAAAGGTTATCAGAATGTCCGATTATAGCATTGATTTTGCAGTGGGAAGTGGAAATATATAGGAGAGATATTCTGGATAAAGGGATCTAGAATAGAAATTACACAAAAGATGATCTAGCTATTCTCAAAAAATCCTACCTTAAAAGGGGAAGTTTTATCTAGAAAACCACTTCTTAAAAGAAGAGCACTCTGGTGACCTACTCAAAACTGGAAGACTGGCTCCTCCAAAGCTGGCCATCCAAAATAGATCGTTTATCTCGCCCAACTCCCCAATAAACAGGAATGCTTGGTTTGTTCCTATAGTTTCTATAAGAGCCGCTGCCAGACTCCCATTGATGTAGCGTAAGTGAGGAGAACAAATAGATTAGCCATTTAAATTCAGTAGCCGGATTCTTTTTTTCCCCCTGACATCCTTCTACATGAGGTTGGAATCGAGTTGGGAGACCCTGTACACTTACATGGATGCCCGATTAGGTGAAATTTTATCTCATGTGTATCCGGGCCTTAACCCCTTACAAACTGTAATGTCTAAAGGAAGCGTTGTATGGTCACGCCGATGAATGGGCCACCACGGTAGAAGCCACTTTATGGAGTGGCTGTGCACCTTGGTATATGGGAGGGTATACCATGTTATAATATGATCTAATTCCTCATGAATGGTTGTTGACAAGATGTGGCAAGCAAAGGCTCCAGAGAAAATTGTGGTCTTCAAGAATACAGGATAAATAGGTTTTACATGCCAGAAAAATACAAAATAACGTAAAGCCAAATATATATGAGTAGAGATGAGCAATGTTCGAGGTTCGCCAATTTCATGTTCCAGTGATTTTGGGGGGTGTTCGAGTCGTTTGACGAACTCGAACGATTTGCTAAAAGTTTGGCAGTTCGAGTTACGTTCGAGAACGGTTCGATCACCAAAAGCATGGCTTTTCACAGTAAGGCTATGTGCACATGTTGCTATCTGCATGCGTCCTGCGTCCCCAGCACAATCCCTCTCTCTTTCCTACTCACCGATCACGGGCACCTCGCTGCACGGCTGTCACAAATCTCCGGCGGCTTTTCCACTTTTGAAAATGGCTGCCGCTTCATTATTCCATCAGGTATTCCGTGCCTTCCCCGCCCACCGGCGCCCATGATTGGTTGCAGTCAGACACGCCACCACGATGAGTGACAGCAGTCTCACTGCAACCAATCACAGCCGCCGGCGTGCGGGTCTATATCGTGCAGTAAAATAAATAAATAATTAAAAAAAAAATGCGGTTCCCCCCAATTTTGATACCAGCCAGGATAAAGCCACACGGCTGGAGGCTCGTATTGTAAGGATGGGGAGCGCCACGTTATGGGGAGCCCACCACCCTAACAATATCACCCAACAGCCGCCCGGAATTGCCACATCCATTAGATGCGGCAGTCCCGGGACTCTACCCAGCTTATCCCGAATTGCCCTAGTGCGGTGGCAATCGGGGTAATAACGGGGTTAATCATGACAAGTGTCTCCCCGAGACACCTTCCATGATTAACCTGTAAGTGAAAGTAAAGAAACACACAGCGAAAAATCCTTTATTTGGAATAAAAGATAAAAAAAAACCTCATTTACCTCTTTATTAATCCCCAAACAACAATCCAGGTCCGAATCCACACGACACTGTCAGCTCTGCTACATGAAGATGACAGGAAGCCCCGTAGAACACGAGCGTTCTGTGTCCTCTCCACGTAGCACCTGAAGTGAGCCGCGCTGTCACTGGAGACTTCACTCTGCAATTCTCTGCGCGATTCCTAAAACTCAACATGGACAAAACAGAATTCATTGTCTTTCCTCCTCCTCACTCATCTCCTCCAACAAGCCTTTCCATCAAACTTGATGGTTGCTCACTCTCCCCAGTCTCACAAGCTCGTTGCCTTGGAGTGACCCTCGACTCTGCTCTATCCTTCAAGCCACACATCCAAGCCCTCTTCACCTCATGCCGATTACAACTCAAAAACATCTCCCGGATCCGTGCTTTCCTTAACCAAGAATCAGCAAAAACATTAGTGCATGCCCTCATCATCTCCCGCCTCGACTACTGCAACCTCCTGCTCTCTGGCCTCCCTTCCAACACTCTTGCAACCCTCCAATCTATCCTAAACTCTGCGGCCTGCTTAATCCACCTCTCCCCTCGCTACTCCCCAGCCTCGCCACTCTGCCAATCCCTTCACTGGCTTCCCATCACCCAATGACTCCAGTTCAAAACACTAACCATGACATACAAAGCCATGCACAACCTGTCTCCTCCCTACATCTGTGACCTAGTCTCCCGGTACCTACCTGCACGCAACCTCAGATCCTCACAAGATCTCCTTCTCTGCTCCTCCCTTATCTCCTCTTCCCACAATCGCATACAAGATTTCTCCCGTGTATCCCCCATACTCTGGAATGCTCTACCTCAGCACATCAGACTCTCCCCTACCGTGGAAAGCTTCAAGAGGAACCTCAAGACCCACCTCTTCCAACAAGCCTACAACCTACAATAGCCCTCAGTCCAGTAGACCACTGCGCAACCAGCTCTGTCCTCACCTATCGTACCATCACCCATTCCCTGTAGACTGTGAGCCCTCGTGGGCAGGGTCCTCTCTCCTCCTGTCCCAGTCTATTATGCACTGTTAATGATTGTTGTACGTATACCCTTTCACTTGTAAAGCGCCATGGAATAAATGGCGCTATAATAATAAATAATAATAATAATAATGTAGAGGTCAAGATAACCAAATCTTCCTATGCTTCTCATTAGAGCCAGTGGCTCAATGGATAGAGCTACTGCCTAAGGCCGGAGTCACACTTGCGAGTGCCTCGCGTGTTTCTCGCGCGAGTCTCTCAATGCATCACCCGTCACGGCCGCACACTCTCCGGACAGGAGCGTCTTAGCTGCATAGAGATACATGCAACCGACCCGCTCCTGTCCGGAGAGTGTGCGGCCGTGACGGGTGATGCAATGAGAGACTCACGCGAGGCACTCGCAAGTGTGACTCCGGCCTAAGAAGCATTACTTCACGAGTTCAAGTCCTGGCCGCCTCGGTAAAGAATTTAATCTAAAAAAATCAGAGCAGTTCACTGAATGAGGCTGCATTGCGCTCTCCTCTCTCTCTCTTGTTCTCTCTTTCTCGCTCTCTCTCTTCTCTCTCCTCTCTCTCTCTTTCTCTTCTCTCCTCTTCTCTCTCCCTCACTCTTCTCTTTTCTCTCTCTCTCCTCTCTTTTCTCTCTCTTGTTCTCTCTCTCCCCTCTCTCTTCTCTCTCCCCTGTCTCTTCTTCTCTCCTCTTCTCTCTCTCTTTTCTCTCTCTCAGACCTGGCGATGATCAGCTGATGCGGTCACCTGACGGAATCAGCTGACACTAAAAGTCGAGCGGTGAGGCCGGCTTTTTACCGCCCAGCCGGTTAAACTATAAGCTGATGCTGTCGGACAGGAGTCTGCCCAGAAGTGTTTAGTTTGTTTTTCTTGCACTGATGCATCAGCTGATTGTATAAAAGCCGTTTATGGAATCAGCTGCTGTGTCATGTGATTCAGGCCCTTGAGCCTGACACATCATCTGATCGCTTTGCCTTCCAGCAAACCGATCAGATGATATTGGATCCGGATTGGACGGCGCGGGACCCTTGACTCAGGATTACTGCGGAGGGGGGTTCTTTATTTCAGTAAAGATGGAGTCACTAATTGTGTTGTGTTTTATTTCTAATAAAAATATTTTTCTGTGTGTTGTGATTTTTTTTATCTATACTAGAAATTCATGGTGGCCATGTCTAATATTGGCGTGACACCATGAATTTCGGTCTTAGGGTCAGTTGATAATATACAGCTAGCCCTAACCCCATTATTACCCAGCGAGCCACCCGTCACCAGGGCAGCTGGAAGAGTTGGATACAGCGCCAGAAGATGGCGCTTCTATGAAAGCGTCATATTCTGGGGCGGCTGCGGACTGCAATTCGCAGCAGGGGTGCCCAGAAAGCTTGGGCACCCTGCACTGAGGATTTCAATCCCCAGCTGCCTAGTTGTACCTGGCTGGACACAAAAGTTGGGCGAAGCCCACGTCATTTTTTTTTTAATTATTTCATGAAATTCATGAAATAATTAAAAAACAAAAAAAGGGCTTCCCTTTATTTTTGGTTCCCTGCTGGGTACAAATAGGCAGCTGGGGGTTGGGGGCAGCCCACAGCTGCCTGCTGTACCTGGTTAGCATACAAAAACATGGCGAAGCCCACGTAATTTTTTTGGGAGGCAAAAAACTCCTGCATACAGCCCTGGATGGACACTAAAAAAAGAAAAAATATAGCTCACCGTATGATATTATGCTGGTAAATTCATGTTGTAGAGAAGGTCAGACGGTGCATGGAATAAGGGAGGCTCAAACGAGATTGCAGCAAAAAGAAAAAAATATCGAGCAGCAACATCTTCATGAGTAAAATATTTTTCTTAAAATTCCATTTTATTGAAAACTAATTAAAAAACATAGTGCAGCAAGTTATAAACACGCGGTTGGCGCGTTTCAGAAGTTAGACTTCCTTAATCATAACCATTGTTGCTATGGTTATTATTAAGGAAGTCTAACTTCTGAAATGGGTAAACCGCGTGTTTATAACTTGCTGCACTATGTTTTTTAATTAGTTTTCAATAAAATGGAATTTTAAGAAAAACATTTTCCCTATGAAGACATTGCTGCTGGATATTTTTTTCTTTTTGCTGCAGTCCTGGATGGAGTATGCTGAGCCTTGTAGTTCTGCAGCTGCTGTCTGTCTAAATGGAGTAGAGCAGACAGCAGCTGCAGAACTACAAGGCAGCATGCTCCATTCACTAGTGTATGCAGAAGAGCAGACAGCAGCTGCAGAACTACAAGATTCAGCATACTCCATCCAGGACTGTATGCAGGATTTTTTTGACCCCCAAAAAATTACGTGGGCTTCGCCATATTTTTGTATGCTAGCCAGGTACAGCAGGCAGGTAAGGCTGCCCCCAACCCCCAGCTGCCTATTGGTACCCGGCTGGGAACTAAAAAAATAGGGAGGCCCTTATTTTAATTATTTCATGAATTTCATGAATTAAAAAAAAAAAAAAAAAAAAAAATCGACATGGGCTTCGCCCCATTTTTGTGTCCAGCCAGGTACAACTAGGAAGCTGGGGATTGGAATCCGCAGCACAGGTTGGCCCGAGCTTTCTGGGCCCTTCTGCTGTGAATTGCAGTCCGCAGCTGCCCCAGAAAATGGCGCTTTCATAGAATCGCCATCATCTGGCGCTGTATCCAACTCTTCAGCAGCCCTGAAGCCGGGTGGCTTGCTGGGTAATAATGAGTTAATACTAGCTTTGTTTTACTAGCTAGTATTAACCCAGAGATTCTTAATGTCAGGCAAGTTTGACCCGGCCATTAAGAATCTCCAAAGGGTTAAAAAAAAGACACGACACATAGAAAAAATACTTTAATAGAAATAAATACACAGACACATTTAGAGACTCCATGTTTATTACTCCTTGTCACCCCACCACGATCCGGGTTTTCTGTCTTCTTTCTCCTTCAAGCCATGCAGCTCTGCTATATCAGACAGCACTGCATGGGAGGCAGACACTGCTGCTTCCCATGCAGTCTAATCACTCAGTGAGAGTGAGCAGAGGCTGCGGGTTGTAAGCGGTGACATCACCGCTGACAGGCGGTTACTATAGCAACGGTGCTCCGATTACGTGATTCCCGGTGCCGCAATTCACCAGCTGTGGCAGCCAGTCCTTGCATGTGGGCTGACTCTGTAAACAGTGCCTACATGCAGGAACGGGGAAGCCGACCATGTGCCAGAGCATCTCGCCGGTAAACGGAGATGCACAAATGAGCACCGCGTACCGGAGAGATGCACTGACAGGACCTAGGATGACGTCTAGCCATGTGACCAGTCTGTAGCCAATGAGATGATACACACGTGACTGGTCACATGCTATTTTGACGTCACAGAAGGTCCTATTAGCAGTGCTGGTTACCGGGATGAAGCAGCGATTATCGGAAGGAAAAGCGGTGGAAGACAGAGTGCAGGACGCGTCGCGGGGACATGTAAGTGTAATGGCAATGTTTATTAACTGTATGTGTACATGTGTAATGTGTTTTTATGCGTTTGTGTATGCCTGCCATTGTTTTCAATGGGGTTCAAGTTGGTTCGTCGAACGTTCGACGAACTTGTCCTCCGTTCGACGAACCGAACTCGAACTCTAGGGGGGTGGCTCATCTTTAATATTGAGTATTCAATGACTTAGTTACAATAAATGAGAATATTATTTACCAAAGTAATCACACTGAAGCAAAATGATGCAATGTCGCATGAAGCACATGATGTCATCACTACGTCCACTACTTCTCACAAAATAGGAGATTACGGCAACATTGGGGATTAAGCCTTTACGTGAGTGCAGCCATTTTGCAAGCGTTGTTGACTTTCCACTTCCACTCACTCCATGTAATAACAGAATGGACTTCTCCGTCTCCAACCTGGGGTAACAAAAAAAGCAGGACAGAGATTAGAATTTTCTTTGTCGTATACAGTTATAAATAAATATGAAACTACACCGTGTGCAGAATTATTAGGCAAGTTGTATTTTAGAGGATTTTTTTATTATTGATCAACAACTATGTTCTCAATCAACCCAAAAGACTCATAAACATCAAAGCTTAATATTTTTGGAAGTTGGAGTGGGTTTTTTTTAGATTTAGCTATCTTAGGAGGATATCTGTCTGTGCAGGTAACTATTACTGTGCAGACTTATTAGGCAACTTAATAAAAAACAAATATATTCCCATCTCACTTGTTTATTTTCACCAGGTAAACCAATATAACTGCACAAAATTTTGAAATAAACATTTCTGACATGCAAAAACAAAACCCCAAAAAATTAGTGACCGATATAGCCACCTTTCTTTATGATGGCACTCAACAGCCTATCATCCATAGATTCTGTCAGTTGCTTGATCTGTTTACGATCAACATTGCGTGCAGCAGCCACCACAGCCTCCCAGACACTGTTCCGAGAGGTGTACTGTTTTCCCTTCCTGTAGATCTTACATTTTATGAGGGACCACAGGTTCTCTATGGGGTTCAGATCAGGTGAACAAGGGAGCCATGTCATTATTTTTTGATCTTTTAGACTTATACTGGCCAGCCACGCTGTGGAGTAGTTGGATGCATGTGATGGAGCATTGTCCTGCATGAAAATCATGTTTTTCTTGAACGATACCGACTTCTTCCTGTGCTTGAAGAAGTTGTCTTCCAGAAACTGGCAGTAGGTCTGGGAGTTGAGCTTCACTCCATCCTTAACCCAAAAAGATCCCACAAGTTCATCTTTGATGATACCAGCCCATACCAGTACCCCACCTCCACCTTGCTGGCGTCTGAGTCGGAGTGGAGCTCTCTGCCCTTTACTGATCCAGCCTCTGGCCCATCCATCTGGCCCATCAAGGGTCACTCTCATTTCATCAGTCCATAAAACCTTTGAAAAATCAGTCTTAAGATATTTCTTGGCCCAGTCTTGACGTTTTATCTTATGTTTCTTGTTCAAAGGTGGTCGTTTTTCAGCCTTCCTTACCTTGGCCATTTCCCTGAGTATGGCTCACCTTGTGCTTTTTGATACTCCAGTAACGTTGAATTTTACACTTAGAAAAACAGTTTACAGGTAGTATATCAATTAGTTACACCCAAGGCTACCTCAATTAGTATATCTAAAACCAATTTTTAATGAAATAGATTAAAACAATTTAGAATTCCACCTGTGAAATGTGACACACACAAAAAATCCCAGGACCATGATACAGCCTCAATGGTATTCACCTCCGGAACACAACGGTTGTTCCAATTTTATATCACTCTTATGGGATTCAAAAGTTAGAAAGATCTCTAAATGACCCTCCTTCTCTCTTTCCTCTACCTGCCAATGGAGATATAACCAAAGTTACACGCACCCTAACGGTAAAAAGGTGCCCCCATTCCTCGGCGGCTTTCCCTCCTATGATATCCCTATACTCCCTTCTTATCGGGTAGTCTGAGGGGCTATACCATCAAATAGTGAGGGAATATAGAAAATAGTATACACTTATCTGAGATAATTCAGGTCAAAAATTCGTTAGCGTTTATTTCTCCCTTGAGGTGAAGGTGTCCCGGCTTTCATGGTCCTCAACCCAATACCATAAAATCACAAAGTCTCGACGCGTTTCTCCCCATTACATCCACTGGGGTTCATCAGGAGACGATATTTAATAAGGGGCCCAATCGCCTGTGGAATAAATATATATCAAAATAACCCCAAATCCAAACCACATGAAATGTCTATAAGATATTGGAAAAAGCAGCAGTTAACATACCAGAGAGTTTTCAGGGGGCTACTTGTTCTGCAGCACGCACCTCTCCATGCAGATGTATCGCATGGACGACCTGCTCTGCAGCTGCTCACAGTTAAATGCCCCCCATGTAAAGCTAATTGGTTAGATGATTAACCCCAACCACGCCTACATCTCCATGGAAACCCTGGAAGTTTGTCATGATAAGCCAATCATCAGACCGGGAAATCACGGCCCGCGCCGGATGTAAATAAACCCATGTGACCTATCAAAGTCACATGATCGCATAAGCCACGTCACCTTATTACCATATGCACGCCCAGCGTGCAAGGTCCAGAAATGACGTGCAGCAGATAAGCCTTCCAGCTGACAACGTCTGAATGGGCGTAAATCATCAAAGGCACATGACCACCCAATTTACATCATCCCAGGTACGGAGCAAGGCTCGGCCCCCCTCCGCATCATTCATTCACAAGCAAGGGATCCAGGACTAATAGGAGGAAAACGGCACGATCGCCTATATAGCAAACACACTCCCATTACCTCCAGTAAGCGCATCCTCACCAGGCTATAGTTTGCAGACTCCCGGCTATGGAGAAAAACTCCGTCCCCCTCTCTGCATCATTCACTTTAAAGCAGGGGATCCGAGACTGGTAGAGGGAAATCGGCACAGTCGCCTGGGGAGCAAATACTCTCCCAAAACAATAATGAGCGCATTCTCCCATAGCCACATAAGGCATAACCCTACAGAAAAAAAGGGGGGGGGGGGAGAGGGGGGGGGATTTAATCAGCACAGCACATTACATGGGTTCAAAAAATGGGGTCAATTGAAGATAATAAAGATCTAATTAAAAGAATCCCATGGAGGTGAAGATAATTTCACCACTCCAAATATGGCCTATTCCTTTACGGAATTATACTAGCCAGGCGGTTACAAATCAGAATTTATTTTGATGCAGAACCAGCAAAGGTCTCCATTCTAGGACAGACACCCCCTACAGGAAACATCCAAACGTTAGCTGCTCATTCAAGCCCTTAGGATGTACACAATCAAATCGATATATCCACCTACTCTCCCTTTGTAGGAGGATTTTGTTCCAATTGCCCTTTCTGATCGGCTCTGGGACAACTTCAATGATTTTAAAACCGATGGAATTTAGGTCTCCCCCATGGACCTGTCTAATATGTCGTGAGATCGAGGTGTCCCTCTCATTCCGAATGTCTCCCAGGTGTTCCCCTATCCGCTTTCTCAATTCCCTTTTTGTCTTTCCAATGTAGTTCAGGGGGCAAGTGCAACTCGCCACGTAAATAACCCCCTCAGTACCACAATTGGCAAAATCTCAAATTAGGTACTCCCGGTCCGTGCTGGCGGAAACCACCTTTTTTCCAGGACAGATCCACCTACAAAACTTACAGTGTCCACATCTGTAAACTCCATCAATTTTCCTTTCTAACCATGTCCTTTCTTTTTGGGGGGCCTGATAAAAACTATGCACTAGCCTATCTTTCAGGGACTTACTCTTACGGAAGGTGATCATGGGCCGTACCCCAACAAAGTCTCTCAAGTAACGTTGCAGCTCTGAAATATGGCCAAACTGCTGGAAAATGGAATCTTGGCAGCTTCACGCTTGATTTTCCTGACGTTTTATCTTATGTTTCTTGTTCAAAGGTGGTCGTTTTTCAGCCTTCCTTACCTCGGCCATGTCCCTGAGTATGGCACACCTTATGCTTTTTGATACTCCAGTAACGTTGCAGCTCTGAAATATGGCCAAACTGGTGGCAAATGGCATCCTGGCAGCTTCACGCTTGATTTTCCTCAATTCATGGGCAGTTATTTTGCGCCTTTTTTGTCCAACATGCTTCTTACGACCCTGTTGGCTATTTGTCATGAAACGTTTGATTGTTCGGTGATCATGCTTCAACAGTTTGGCAAATTTCAAGACTGCTGCATCCCTCTGCAAGACTTCTCACAATTTTGGACTTTTCAGAGCCCGTCAAATCTCTCTTCTGACCCATTTTGCCAAAGGAAAGGAAGTTGCCTAATAATTAAGCACACCTTATATAGGGTTTTGATGTCATTACACCACACCCCTTTTCATTACAGAGATGCACATCACCTTATTTATTTAATTGGTAGTTGGCTCTCAAGCCTATACAGCGTGGAGTAGGACAACATGTATAAAAATTATCACGTGATCAAAATACTCATTTGCCTAATAAGTCTGCACAAAGTGTACAAGGTAAACATGTAAAATGTCCCCAATCTTCAGCGCAACTTGCCAGTAATTTTTTTTGCAGATGTTGTTGATTTTACTTAAAAGGTAAATGCTCAAAATGTATCCAAAATATGTAACTCTCTACCCCCTGCCATTAATCTCTGATGATAGGCTGTAGAAGGGATATCTCAATTACAGCACGACTGCTGCAGCCAATCACCGTGCTCAGTGGTCTTGTGCAGACGACATTGGCATCATTGCTCAATCCAGTGATTGGCTGCAGTGGTCCCATGCTGTAATTGTGTGGTCACTGCTGCAGCCTGTCAATGAAAGCCAAAGAGAGGCAGTTCTCGCCCAGTGGGTGAGTAAAGCTCATTTTGGTATTTTGAACCTTGGAAAGCCTGTGGGAATTGAAAGTTATTCATGGAAAAACCTTTTATAACAGGACTGATAAATCTGATAAATCATGTTGTAAATTAGGAAACATATTTATTTGTCCTGAAAATCAAAAACTCCAAATATACTATGATGTAAATTCTCTAAACAAGTTAAGACATGGGAACTTTGCTGTTCCAATTGCAATGTGAGAGTAAAAGGGGGGGGGGGGTCATATTAATTTTGGGCAATGTACTGGCAAGCTTCAAAATGATTTATTACACAACTTCGTGGAATGGAGGATAAAAAATGTCACATATGTGTCATGGCCTGTCACGGAGGTATCACAGCCGACTGACAATCCAGTGGCAGCGAGTGCTAGAAGATCACAGAGATTGACAGCACATGTTGTTATCTGACAGTTCCCAGTTTCTGCAGCAGGTGGACACTATGACCCTGGAGAACTGACATCCTGCCTCTCAGTTGCTATCCTCTGACTTCCTTTATTAACCTCAACCTGGGGTGGTTTACGTTCGGTTATAGTTGGCTCCTTGCTAAGGTCTAGAGAGGTCGTCTCCTCTTGCTCCAGCGACTTCTATGGTTGCTGCTCCTCAGATAAGAGTTTGTCTTTTGCTATCTACCAGGGCTCTGGCGATGCCAGTCATGATTCCCCTGTATTGTTTCCTTGTGTTTTCCTCTAGTATTCGTGGTGTTGACTAGCGCTCACACCCACCATCCATACTTAGGTCCCATTTCCCAGGGTAAGACAGGGCTCCAGGTATCCAGCCCGGCGACAGATGCGGAACCTGTATAGGGTCGGTGAGGGCAGTGAGGGTGGGCTGCAGGTTATTGTCAGGGGTCACCACTTCCCCCTTTCCCTAGCTATAAGGCATTCCTTCCCCCCTTGCTGTGTGTTGTCCTATACGGCTGGTATAACCTCTCTCAGCTGCCATTCGCAATAATATACAGTTAGGTCCAGAAATATTTGGACAGTGACACAATTTTCGCGAGTTGGGCTCTGCATGCCACCACATTGGATTTGAAATGAAACCTCTACGACAGAATTCAAGTGCAGATTGTAACGTTTAATTTGAAGGTTTGAACAAAAATATCTGATAGAAATTGTAGGAATTGTACACATTTCTTTACAAACACTCCACATTTTAGGAGGTCAAAAGTAATTGGACAAATAAACCAAACCCAAAACAAATTTTTTATTTTCAATATTTTGTTGCGAATCCTTTGGAGTCAATCACTGCCTTAAGTCTGGAACCCATGGACATCACCAAACGCTGGGTTTCCTCCTTCTTAATGCTTTGCCAGGCCTTTACAGCCGCAGCCTTCAGGTCTTGCTTGTTTGTGGGTCTTTCCGTCTTAAGTCTGGATTTGAGCAAGTGAAATGCATGCTCAATTAGGTTAAGATCTGGTGATTGACTTGGCCATTGCAGAATGTTCCACTTTTTTTCACTCATGAACTCCTGGGTAGCTTTGGCTGTATGCTTGGGGTCATTGTCCATCTGTACTATGAAGCGCCGTCCGATCAACTTTGCGGCATTTGGCTGAATCTGGGCTGAAAGTATATCCCGGTACACTTCAGAATTCATCCGGCTACTCTTGTCTGCTGTTATGTCATCAATAAACACAAGTGACCCAGTGCCATTGAAAGCTATGCATGCCCATGCCATCACGTTGCCTCCACCATGTTTTACAGAGGATGTGGTGTGCCTTGGATCATGTGCCATTCCCTTTCTTCTCCAAACTTTTTTCTTCCCATCATTCTGGTACAGGTTGATCTTGGTCTCATCTGTCCATAGAATACTTTTCCAGAACTGAGCTGGCTTCATGAGGTGTTTTTCAGCAAATTTAACTCTGGCCTGTCTATTTTTGGAATTGATGAATGGTTTGCATCTAGATGTGAACCCTTTGTATTTACTTTCATGGAGTCTTCTCTTTACTGTTGACTTAGAGACAGATACACCTACTTCACTGAGAGTGTTCTGGACTTCAGTTGATGTTGTGAACGGGTTCTTCTTCACAAAAGAAAGTATGCGGCGATCATCCACCACTGTTGTCATCCGTGGACGCCCAGGCCTTTTTGAGTTCCCAAACTCACCAGTCAATTCCTTTTTTCTCAGAATGTACCCGACTGTTGATTTTGCTACTCCAAGCATGTCTGCTATCTCGCTGATGGATTTTTTCTTTTTTTTCAGCCTCAGGATGTTCTGCTTCACCTCAATTGAGAGTTCCTTAGACCGCATGTTGTGTGGTCACAGCAACAGCTTCCAAATGCAAAACCACACACCTGTAATCAACCCCAGACCTTTTAACTACTTCATTGATTACAGATTAACGAGGGAGACGCCTTCAGAGTTAATTGCAGCCCTTAGAGTCCCTTGTCCAATTACTTTTGGTCCCTTGAAAAAGAGGAGGCTATGCATTACATAGCTATGATTCCTAAACCCTTTCTCCGATTTGGATGTGAAAACTCTCATATTGCAGCTGAGAGTGTGCACTTTCAGCCCATATTATATAGATAATTGTATTTCTGAACATGTTTTTGTAAACAGCTAAAATAACAAAACTTGTGTCACTGTCCAAATATTTCTGGACCTAACTGTATGTTCATCACTATCATCTTAGTCCCCAGTCAATGGGGAAATTTCTGTTCTTCATTGACTGGGACAGTGTGTATGGATCGTCGTGGAACCCCCTTATTGGATTACACAAGACCCGGATTTGTTTTTTTCTTTCCAATAAATTAGTGAAAGAGGGAATGTTTTTTCAATTATAAATTTGTTTGTTGTCTATTTTTTTTTTTTAATTACCGACTGGGTTGTGATGTCAGGTATCTGATAGACGCCATGACATCACTAACCACAGGGCTTGATGCCAGGTGACATTACACATCTGGTGTCAACCCCAGATATTACCCCGTTTGCCACCGCACTAGGGCATCGGGATGAGCTGAGGAAAAACAACCGGATTGGCACATCTAATGGATGCGCCATTTCTGGAGTGGCTGCAGTCTGCTATTTTTAGGCTGGAGAGGGTCCAAGAACCACGGACCTCCCTAGTCTGAGAATACCAGACCACAGCTGTCCACTTTACCTTGGCTGGTGATCCAATTTGAGGGGTACCCCACATTTTTTGTTTTAAATTATTTATTTAATTTAAAATAACAGCGTGGGGTGCCCTCTGTTTTGGATTACCAGCCAAGGTGAAGTGGACAGCTGTGGTCAGCAGGCTGCAGCTGTCTGCTTTACCCAAGCTGGCTACAAAAGATAGGGGGGACCCCACGTCGTTTTTTTTTAATTATTATTTTTTTTTTGGGTTAAATACAAGGCTAAGCACCCTTTAATGTCACATGAAAGGCACTAATGGGTGCAAGATTACAAAATGCAGGGGAGTGGGATATTCTATATGTCTTTCTCATCTATTCTCGATCTATCCCTCTAGCTATCCTTCTATTCATTCATTCCTCTATCTCCCTATTTATCCCTCTGTCCCTCTATCTATCCCTCTATCTACGTCTATCTATCTATTTATTTATCAAGCTGCTTCCATTTTTTTGTAGTCTGCAAAAAAAACGGAAGGCACACGAATGACAGTCGGATGACACACAGCCCTTGAACGGAACGGATGTTACATGGATGCAGGACTGTTTTTTGCGGACCGCAAAAACGGGACGGTCTTGTGAATGTTGCCTAAGAGTAAATAATCCCTGTAATGAGTGAAAACGTCTGTAAATGTTTGTATTAAAATGTTGTTTATTGTGCCTGTGCGCATATTCCGTAATATATTCCTCTGTCCTGTCTGAATTATTATATAATACCTCTATGGGACAGCATGGGACTCACTAAATAGCCTTGTCCATTGTTGCCCTGGAGTCATAGATTAACATTTAAAAGAAGCAACCTATCACATCCAGAAACACTATTTACCTGAATATACATGGGTAATCTGTAGGTAAACACTGTTTAAATCCTGTGTATCCGGCTTACTGGAGCAAGAACAGAGAGAAAATTAAGTTATATTCTCTTTGCACTCACTCACTTTCAGTCATCGGAGTGGTGCAGGGAACTACGGTAATAGTCATCACTCACTACACAGTGAGGACAGTTCTAACTCCCTAAAGCTTTGATCGACAGACTGCTTTGAAACATGTGTGCAGAGCAAGCTGTCAATCAATATGACGGGGAGTGAATACAGCATGCTCACTGTGAAATAAATAGTGACTGTAACCACGCCTTGCACCACCCTGATAAGAAGCGAACAGCTAGGCTATGTGCGCACAGTGCGTTTTTCGCGGCGTTTTTGCGCGTTTTTCGGGTGCGTTTTTGGCCTCAAAACTGCAGGACTTTGCTTCCCCAGCAAAGTCTATGAGTTTTCATTTTTGCTGTCCGCACACATCTTTTTTTTACCTGCGTTTTTGAGTTAAAAAAAAAAAATGGACATGTCAGTTCTTTCCTGCGTTTTTCTGCGTTTTCCGCCCATGCAATGCATTTGAAAAACGCAGCAAAACGCAGAGATCAAAAACGCAGCAAAACGCAGCCAAAAACGCACCAAATCGCGGCAAAAACGCATGCGTTTTTTGATGCGTTTTTTCGACGCAGGTGCGTTTTTAGCGGCCAAAAACGCACAAAAACGCAGCGTCAAAAAGACGCAGTGTGCGAACCTAGCCCTACAGTGAGAATATACCATCATTTTCTCCCTGTAGCCGCAGCTCAAGTAAGAATAAACAGTGTTTGAATGCGAAACCGATACACAAAAGACTATGGTCAAAAAAGTATAATAATAAAATTCAGATTTATTGACAAATAGAATAAACAAAGTAGATCCATTAGTGCACTCATTACTCTACTGTTTATTTTAACTTTCTTATGCTATTTGTCAAAAAAAAAAATATGATGTTATTACTATATTTTTTGGCCACTGTCCTTTTTTATCGGTTTGTCAGTCAAAGTTAACTATGGGCCAGAGTGTTATATCACTACTTTTAATAAAGATTACCTTTACTTATACACACGTGTTAAATATTTTTTGATGATTTATTTCCTTTATTGATATCTCCTCGAATGGCTGAAATGTTTGGTTCTATGTAGGGTTTAAATGGTATTTGCCTGCAGATTAACTCTATCTATGCAGGTAAAAAATGTTTCTGGAAATAACAGTTCCCTTTTAAACAAAGGTAACATCTGCATTGAGATTGTATAGTCACCCTGTGTTTCTGTGGGTTTTTTCTTGGTTCTCCGATTTCCAGTCTACAAAAACATATTTAACTTATCTGGTCAACGAAGCCTCCACCATTAGATTAAATAGGCCAATTCATACATTCTAACAGTGGCCTTAATAAACGTTCTCAGATAACTGTTGCTTCTCTCTCCATATGCTAATTAACGAGGACTAGGCCAAGGGACGCAATTTGCCTTAGGGTACCGTCTCACTAAACAACGTAGCAGGATCGCTGTTGCGTCGCTACATGGTCGCTGGTGAGCTGTCAATCAGGCAGATCTCACCAGCGACCAGCCACCAGTGACTCTTGGTAACCAGGGTAAATATCGGGTAACTAAGCAAAGCGCTTTGATTGGTTACCCGATATTTACCTTGGTTACCAGCGTACACGCGCTGGCTCCCTGCACACGTAACCAGGGTACACATCGGGTTACTAAGCAAAGCGCTTTGCTTAGTTACCCGATATTTACCATGGTTACCAGCGTACACCGCTTAGCGCTGGCTCCCTGCACACGTAGCCAGGGTAAATATCGGGTAACTAAGCAAAGCACTTTGCTTAGTAACCCGATATGTACCCTGGTTACGTGTGCAGGGAGCCAGTGTTAAGCGGTGTACGCTGGTAACGAGGGTAAATATCGGGTAACTAAGTAAAGCGCTTTGCTTGGTTACCCGATATTTACCTTAGTTACCAGCATACGCTGCTTACACAGAGTCGGTGGTCGTTGGTCTCCCGGCGTCAAACACGCCGATATGTACTGCACAGCGGGAGACCAACGAGCAAAAAATGAACCAGAACAGTGTGTAACGATCAGCGATTTCACAGCAGGGGCCAGGTCGCTGCTTAGTGTCACACACAGCGAAATCGCTGATGAGGTCACTGGTATGTCACAAAACCTGTGACTCAGCAGCGATATGTGAGAAGTACCCCTTACACTAGTCCGATCTCATATTCATGCCTCCATCGGTGTGATTGTAGTCTTCCTCACTGTTCCGATAATTTCTTCAGTGTCAACCTCAGATGAGGAAATTATGTTCCCCTCTGTGTGATTGACATGATCCTCACTGCCCTGACATAATAATATAATATTTATTCATTTATATAGCACTATTAATCCCACAGCGCTTACATACAATGGCATCATTGTCCCCATTGGGGCTCACAATCTAGGTTCCCTATCAGTATGTTTCTGGAGTGTGTAAGGAAACTGTAGAACCCGGAGGAAACCCACGCAAACACGGGGAGAACATACAAACTCCTTGCAGATGGTGTCCTTGGTCGGATTTGAACCCAGGACCCCAGCGCTGCAAGACTGTAGTGGTAACCACTGAGCCACCGTGCTACCCATCTCTTTACTGCTGCGCTCAGATCTTGTAATCGTGGTGTCATTGACATCTTACTCACTGACTCCCTTATCTCTTCAGTGCTGGTCCTAGATCCTGTAATCATGTCCCCCTCGGTGTGATTTTCCATCTCCATGACTGTACCTATCATTTCTTCAGTGCTGGGCTCAGGTCCTGTAGTCGTCTTACTTACTGTCCTCCTCATCTCTTCAGTGTTGGAGTGTTGCGCATATACACATCTCATGTACGGTGACAATTTGGGAGACTTGGGGCACACACACACACACACACACACACACACACATATACAGGGTGATTGTACAGGATATTTTGGTGCTATATAAGCTTTTTTTCTACTGGCAAATACCATAACAGAAAAAAAGGATATCATGCCTGGTGAATAAACATATTGAATGAAGTTGGAGTGCTGCACATTTGTTTTCCTTGGATCTAGCGGTGTCATTGGATTGGGATACTTTACTGTTTGCACCCGTTTTGTGGATCTTTAATTTTAAAGTGCGCTGCCTCCATTTTTCTTTATTGGCAAATACCATCAGTTATCCCAACAATCTTTGTTTCTCCAGGCTGAAGATGTTAGAGGCGCTTTCATTAACTACACTGGATTGTTGGAAGATCCTGGGGAATTTGGTGGGATCCACAAATAAAAATTTAATGACAATGGGTACATTACAAACTAAAATAATTTAATGATCCCACTTGGAAACTAACGTGGATTCTGGAGCAGATGGATTGGCAAATTGAGAAATACGGTACTTTGTCAATCCATTACCTAACTCCAGCCGAAAAGTTTGGTTATTGTAACCTTTCTACTGTGCATTTTGGGGTCTTGGGGAGTTTCAGACACATAATGATCAACACAAATACTAGAGATCCTAAGGATGGAGAGAAAACATATAGACAGATGACAAATCAGTGAGATGAAGGATTTTTTTCCAGTGATAGGTATTATACCTTGAAGACACTGCTTTAGGATACTCCGCATTGGGGTTGTCTGACTTCTCATTCCTCAGGTGTCCACAAGCAAATGTATCCATTATTGCAAAGAGCTCGTTCAACCGCTGTGAGGCCACAAAATCTTTACAAAGCCTGTCAGCGTACGCTTGGTGGTATGCTTGAGCAAGGTTGTGTTCATGACCTTAAATACACAATATATTAAGAACCATTATCTCACGGTTAGATAAACAACCTACGGTATGGAAAATCTTATCAGAACTTGTAAACGCTACTTTCTGATTAATGAAAAGACCAACATTTCCTTTCTTGAGCTGAACTGTAATGTAAAACGTCTAAAATTATTACATTTTATACCTGTATCGATCCGTCCTCTCAAAGCAGTTTCTCACAATCAATCTTGGCGCTGACCACTCTGTCTAGTATAAGGACCCCCTGCTTTTCATCCTTTATGGCCCCCAGGTTGGTCGTGCTTACAGGGCCATTGGCGCAAGCAGAGTAAAGAAGCAAACCTTACAAGCTTTCAGGAAGTTAAATGGGGCAGAGAGAGCCTCGATTAACCCCGAACTTCCCCTTTTATTGGTGTGATGACCGCGTCTCCTTATTGGCCGGTCAACTGGATGTTGTGAGTGGTCAGAAGCCCCACTAGTTCTTTGAGCTACTGACTGGTGCACTGGGCATGCACCACCAAGCTTCTCTGTTAAGCGGGCTTTACACGCTACAAGATCGCTACAGCGATCTCGTTGGGGTCACGGATTTTGTGACGCACATCCGGCCGCTGTAGCGATCTCGTTGTGTGTGACTCCTAGGAGCGATTTTGGATCGTTGCAAAAACGTCCAAAATCGCTCCTCGTTGACATGGGGGTCCATTCTCAAATATCGCTGCTGTTGCGTGGGCGAAGTTGTTCCTCGTTCCTGCGGCAGCACACATCGCTACGTGTGACGTTGCAGGAGCGAGGAACTCACCTTACCTGCCACACGCCAGCAATGAGGAAGGAAGAAGATGGGCAGGATGTTCGTCCCGCTCATCTCCGCCCCTCCGCTTTGATTGGCCGGCCGCTTAGTGACGTCACGGTGACGTCGCTGTGATGCCGAACGTCCCTCCCCCTTGAGGTAGGGATTGTTCGGCAGTCACAGCGCCGACGCCGACCAGGTAAGTGTGTGTGATGTTGCAGTAGCAATAATGTTCGCTGCGGCAGCGATCACAAAATATCGGCATAACGATAGGGGCGGGTGCTATCACGCTCGCTATCGCTAGCATCGGCTAGCGATATCGCAGCGTGTAAAGCGGCCTTTAGTGGCGCCATAGAGAAAAAAGTATCAGACACAGAGGAACAGAGCAGAAACACATTTCTAAAAATGTACTGTACAACAAAACACATAGGGATAAAAAATACAGAGGCAGGATTTCTGGAAAACTGTGAGTACAGTGATTTGGTTGCAGAAATATAATTCTTTTATAAAAAATGTCCTACCTAAAGAGTGAGCAAACTAACAAGTCCAGGTGTATTTAGTCTCCACTCACCCAACGACAGCTGCAGCTTGTACTGAGAAGGTGGACAGAGATGGAGATTACACATTTACAAAAGATTATTATGACGCTAGTCACTACACAGTCAAGTCGTGATTCCACTTGTCTCCAGTCTGACAAAGCGTGTAGGTGTCACGCGAAACGCGCGTCATGATCTCTAGGGGATCCCAAACTCCAGTATCATTGGTACATATTTTTCACCTGCCTACCTTATGTGTTATTTGTTCAATATGCATATCACTTCATGTTATTATACACATCTCATGTAGTAATGTGATCATCGCAAATCGTTTGCTGCACTAATTTGATGATGAGGACTATATATCTAATGTAATTTACTAAGATCTTATTCATCACCAATCCTAAGTAACATGCTCAGTGAGTGACAAGCTTTCCTTCTTTGATGTTGAGCTACTGTATATATAAATGTACCTGTGTTATGGTGTCTGTCATTTGTTAAACCGCAATAGTTTAAAGATTTTTCATATTGTATGTCTGCTATATGTTAATAAAAACTTTTGTACTCTGCATTATACTCCACATACTTCTCCTGTTTTTCAGTTGTTTTTTGTGGATTTGCAATTGTTCCTCGGGTGTCCTTACAGTTATTTCCCATGTTTGTATACCTGTGTAATAGCTTTTGATCCAATTGGGTTTTGTTGTTAAAGTCAAGTTTTCAGGCAGGATAGTTAAACGGTCTCTTGTCATGTATCAGGAGATCTCGCCAAGATTAAAGGGATGGGTAGAGGAGTAATAAGATCACGGTCTGGAGTCAGAATATCTGGAGGGTAGTGGATCAGAGCAGAAGAACAAGGCAAAAGTCAAACAAAGCCATTGGTCAGGCACCAAAAGATCAATTCCCAAAGCACAGAAACAAGGAGCCAACTACCACAACTCTACCACAACTGAGCCGAAGACTAAAGCGGGCTTTACACGCAGCGGCATCGCTAGCGATGTCGCTGGTGAAAGCACCCACCCCTGTCAGTTGTGCGTCACGGGCAAATCGCTGCCCGAGCCGCACAACATCGTTAGTCCCCGTCACACATACTTACCTGCCTAGCGACGTCGCTGTGGCCGGCGAACACCCTCTTTTCTAAGGGGGCGGTTCGTGCGGCATCACAGCGGTGTCACTAAGCGGCCGCCCAATAGAAGCGGAGGGGCGGAGATGAGCGGGACAAACATCCCGCCCACCTCCTTTCTTCCTCATTGCGTGTGGCCGCAGGTACGATGTTGTTCCTGCGGTGTCACATGTAGCGATGTGTGCTGCCGCAGGAACGACGAACATCGTACCTGCAACAGCAGCGATAATCGGGATAGGAACGACTAGACAATGATCAACGATATGGTGAGTATTTTTGATCGTTAACAGTCGTTCCTGCGGTGTCACACGCAACGACGTCGCTAATGAGGCCGGATGTGCGTCACGAATTCTGTGACCCCGACATCTCGTTAGCGATGTCGTTGCGTGTAAAGCCCGCTTAAGATTGGCAGTTTTCTGGGACTAACTGCATAGCTAAATAGCTGGGCAATCAAACCAAACAGGGCACACCTGAAAAACCTAGAACCACCCAGTCTCAGATTGGAGGATGACTGAGTTGTCACTGAACATATGAACAGCACAGCATGCCCCTGCACTACATTGGAAGAATTAGCTGTCAATCAGCATGTCAACACCACAGCTCTCCAGGAATCTATAGTGCAGCAGTCACCTATTGGATCCAAGATGCACACGAGGAATCATAACAGTACCCTCTTTTTTAGGGGGGGGGGGGGCACAGGACCCCCTGGTTTCCCACGAAATCTTTGATGTAAGGCCTTGACCAAACGATCAGCCTACACCAAATGAGCTGGAAGCCGGGATCTATCCTCACGTTTGTATCCCTTCCAATGAATGAGACATTGGAAGGAATTATGGACTTTCCAAGACTCAACAATGCTTTTTACCTCGTACTCTAAACTGGAGGAGGTGGGTGAAGAGGAAGACAAAGTTGAAGGTACAAACTACTTCAGCAGTGATTTATTGAACACATTTGGGATGCTAAAAGAAGGAGGAAGTTTTAGTCTACAGATCACCAGGTTAACTACCTCCAAAGTCTCATACGGGCCAAAAAATGTCAGACCCATCTTTGTCCATGGTACGTTTTGCTTAATAATTTTAAAAGATACCCAAACCTTATTTCCTACTTAAAGACAGGACCTTCTGAATGCTTCCTATTGGCTTTCCATTTTTGAGGAAGTTGAGCCACCTCAATATTCTTTTGAACCTCCCTCCAGACATCACCAAGTTTCTGTATGGCCTCCTCTACTCCAAAACTCACAGAATTCATCGAAGAAAATTAACAAAACTGAGGATGAAAACCAGAATTACAAAAGAAAGGTGAGGTTCAAGTGGTAAATATGAGGGTCAGTCTTAATATGATGTCACTACACAGGCCAGTCACGAGGCAGGAAAGTCAGATGTTCCGGGGGGGTCAGGTACCAGGTGATCTCAACAAGATTAAGGGGATAGGCAGAGGCATAGTCAGGTCACAGTCCGGAGTCTCAGATTGGACGGCTGAGCTGTCAATGAACACATCAACACCTCAGCAAGCCCCTGCACTAGACTGGATTACTAAACTGTCAATCAGCATTCCCCTAAACTAGATAGGATTACTAAACTGTCAATCAGTATACCGACAGCTAAGCACTCCCACAACCTATAGTGCAGCAAACAGTCACCTACTGCAACCAAGTAACACAGGAGAAATCATGACAATTACATTTCTGAGTTTTCTAGCCTCATCGGCTCAAAGATTTCTATAGTAAAATGTGTGCAGATTGTATTGTGAAGTCTGGCAACAGATATGTTTTATAGTGGTATTCCGGTGACAACCAATGTCCCCCCCATAACAGCTGTTACAGAAGATGGCATGGCAAATTGTCACAGTGAAGCAGTGATGTACACCGTGTGCAGAATTATTAGGCAAGTTTTATTTTAGAGGATTTTTTTTATTATTGATCAACAACTATGTTCTCAATCAACCCAAAAGACTCATAAATATCAAAGCTTAATATTTTTGGAAGTTGGAGTGCATCTTTTTTGATTTGGCTATGTTAGGAGGATATCTGTTTGTGCAGGTAACTATTACTGTGCAGACTTATTAGGCAACTTAATAAAAACCAAATATATTCCCATCTCACTTGTTTATTTCCACCAGGCAAACCAATATAACTGCACAAAATTTAGAAATAAACATTTCTGACATGCAAAAACAAACCCCAAAAAAATGAGTGACCGATATAGCCACCTTTCTTTATGATGACACTCAGCAGCCTACCATCCATAGATTCTGTCAGTTGCTTGATCGGTTTACGATCAACATTGTGTGCCACCACAGCCTCCCAGACACTGTTCCGAGAGGTTACTGTTTTCCCTCCCTGTAGATCTCACATTTTATGAGGGACCACAGGTTCTCTATGGTGTTCAGATCAGGTGAACAAGGGGGCCATGTCATTATTTTTTCATCTTTTAGACCTTTACTAGCCAGCCACGCTGTGGAGTAGATGGATGCATGTGATGGAGCATTGTCCTGCATGAAAATCATGTTTTTCTTGAACTATACCAACTTCTTCCTGTACCACTGCTTGAAGAAGTTGTCTTCCAGAAATTGGCAGTAGGTCTGGGAGTTGATCTTCACTCCATCTTCAACCTGAAAAGGTCCCACAAGTTCATCTTTGATGATAGGAGGTCCATACCAGTACCCTACCTCCACCTTGCTGGCGTCTGAGTCGGAGTGGAGCTCTCTGCCCTTTACTGATCCAGCCTCTGGCCCATCAAGAGTCACTCTCATTTCATCAGTCCATAAAACTTTTGAAAAATCAGTCTTAAGATATTTAGTCTTGACGTTTTATCTGACAGTCATATGAAAAAGTTTGGGCACCCCTATTAATGTTAACCTTTTTTCTTTATAACAATTTGGGTTTTTGCAACAGCTATTTCAGTTTCATATATCTAATAACTGATGGACTCAGTAATATTTCTGGATTGAAATGAGGTTTATTGTACTAACAGATAATGTGCAATCCACATTTAAACCAAATATGACCGGTGCAAAAGTATGGGCACCTCAACATAAAAGTGACATTAATATTTTGTAGATCCTCCTTTTGCAAAAATACCGTGTTTCCCCGATAGTAAGACACCCCCGATAGTAAGACGTAGTGGGGGTTTTGGGGGGGTCGGCTAATGTAAGACGTACCCCGAAAGTAAGACGTAGTAAAAATTTATTTATTTATTTTTTTTCTTTACAGTACAGTTACAGCGGCCGAGCGCTCAGCTGAGAGCCCTGACATGCCGCCGGCATGTGACAGCTCTCAGCTGAGAGCCCTGACATGCTGGCGGCAAAGCGCTCAGCTGAGCGCCCTAACATGCCGGCGGCCGAGCGCTCAGCTGAGCGCCCTGACATGCCGCCGGCATGTGACAGCTCTCAGCTGAGAGCCCCAACATGCCGGCGGCAAAGCGCTCAGCTGAGCGCCCTGACATGCCGGCGGCAAAGCGCTCAGCTGAGCACCCTAACATGCCGGCGGCTGAGCGCTCAGCTGAGCGCCCTGACATGCCGCCGGCATGTGACAGCTCTCAGCTGAGAGCCCCGACATGCCGGCGGCAAAGCGCTCAGCTGAGCGCCCTGACATGCCGGCGGCAAAGCGCTCAGCTGAGCGCCCTGACATGCCGGCGGCAAAGCGCTCAGCTGAGCGCCCTGACATGCCGGCGGCAAAGCGCTCAGCTGAGCGCCCTGACATGCCGGCGGCAAAGCGCTCAGCTGAGCGCCCTGACATGCCGGCGGCAAAGAGCTCAGCTGAGCGCCCTGACATGCCGGCGGCAAAGCGCTCAGCTGAGAGCTGACACATGCCGGCGGTCGGGCGCTCAGCTGAACGCTCGGCTACCGAGAAATGTTGAAATGTTGCAGTAATGTTGTCCGTGGTCCATCAGGACCATGGACAACATACAAAATCACGCAGCCTCAGTGCCCTCATGTGCAGCCGCTGGTGGTTAAGTTTCCTTAACTTGCGGTACACTTAGGGCGCAATTGCGGCAAGTCCCCATACGGTACATTGCATGGAGACTTGCTGCGATTGCTGTGGGATTTTTTCCAATATAAGACATACCCCGAAAGTAAGACATAGTGGCATTTTTGGGGGTAAAAGAAAGTAAGACACTGTCTTACTTTCGGGGAAACACGGTAACAGCCTCTAGGCACTTCCTGTAGCTTTTAATGAGTTCCTGGATCCTGGATGAAGGTATATTTGACCATTCCTGTTTACAAAACAATTCCAGTTCAGTTAGGTTTGATGGTCGCCGAGCATGGACAGCACGCTTCAAATCATCCCACAGATGTTCAATGATATTCAGGTCTGGAGACTGGGATGGCCATTCCAGAACATTGTAATTGTTCCTCTGCATGAATGCCTGAGTAGATTTGGAGCAGTGTTTTGGATCATTGTCTTGCTGAAATATCCATCCCCTGCGTAACTTCAACTTCGTCACTGATTCTTGCACCTTATTGTCAAGAATCTGCTGATACTGAGTTGAATCCATGTGACCCTCAACTTTAACAAGATTCCCGATGCAGGCATTGGCCACACAGCCCCAAAGCATGATGGAACCTCCACCAAATTTTACTGTGGGTAGCAAGTGCTTTTCTTGGAATGCCGTGTTTTTTTGCCTCCATGCATAACGCCTTTTTGTATGACCAAACAACTCAATCTTTGTTTCATCAGTCCAGAGGACCTTCTTCCAAAATGTAACTGGCTTGTCCGAATGTGCTTTTGTATACCTCAGGCGACTCTGTTTGTGGCGTGCTTGCAGAAACGGCTTCTTTCGCATCACTCTCCCATACAGCTTCTCCTTGTGCAAACTGCGCTGTATTGTTGACCAATGCACATTGACACCATCTGCAGCAAGATGATGCTACAGGTCTTTGGAGGTGGTCTGTGGATTGTCCTTGACTGTTCTCACCATTCTTCTTTTCTGCCTTTCTGATATTTTTCTTGGCCTGCCACTTCTGGGCTTAACAAGAACTGTACCTGTGTTCTTCCATTTCCTTACTATGTTCCTCACAGTGGAAACTGACAGTTTAAATCTCTAAGACAACTTTTTGTCTCCTTCCCCTGAACAACTATGTTGAATAATCTTTGTTTTCAGATCATTTGAGAGTTGTTTTGAGGAGCCCATGATGCCACTCTTCATAGGAGATTCAAATAGGAGAACAACTTGCAAGTGGCCACCTTAAATACCTTTTCTCATGATTGGATATACCTGCCTATGAAGTTCAAAGCTCAATGAGGTTACAAAACCAAATTAGTGCTTTAGTAAGTCAGTAAAAAGTAGTTAGGAGTGTTCAAATCAAGAAATTGATAAGGGTGCCCATACTTTTGCACCGGTCAAATTTTGTTTAAATGCGGATTGCACATTTTCTGTTAGTACAATAAACCTCATTTCAATCCAGAAATATTACTCAGTACATCAGATATTAGATATATGAAACTGAAATAGCTGTTGCAAAAATCCAAATTGTTATAAAGAAAAAAGGTTAACATTAATAGGGGTGCCCAAACTTTTTCATATGACTGTATGTTTCTTGTTCAAAGGTGGTCGTTTTTCAGCCTTCCTTACCTCGGCCATGTCCCTGAGTATGGCACACCTTGTGCTTTTTGTTACTCCAGTAACGTTGCAGCTCTGAAATATGGCCAAACTGCTGGCAAATGGCATCTTGGCAGCTTCACGCTTGATTTTCCTCAATTCATGGGCAGTTATTTTGCACCTTTTTTGCCCAACACGCTTCTTGCGACCCTGTTGGCTATTTGCCATGAAACGCTTGATTGTTCGGTGATCACGCTTCAACAGTTTGGCAAATTTCAAGACTGCTGCATCCCTCTGCAAGACATCTCACAATTTTGGGCTTTTCAGAGCCCGTCAAATCTGTCTTCTGACCCATTTTGCTAAAGGAAAGGAAGTTGCCTAATAATTCAGCACATCTTATATAGGGTGTTGTGTTGATGTCATTATACCACACCCCTCCTCATTACAGACATGTACATCACCTGATTTACTTAATTGATAGTTGGCTCTCAAACCTATACAGCTTGGAGTAGGACAACATGTATAAAAAGTATCATGGGATCAAAATACTCATTTGCCTAATAATTCTGCACACAGTGTATATTCATTCGTACTAGAGGAAAAACTAGTTAAATTTTCACAAAAACGTTGAAGAACGAACTTGTGGAAGTTGTCAGTGTCATATTGATTATCACATAATTTCTAATATGTTTGTGTAGAAAACCAGAAAATCCCTTTAGGGTTATTAGCTCTTCACCCTAATTACATCTGTGAATGTGATGTCAATGTATCTGCATGGACCCTTCAATTATCATATATACGAAGTGCACCGTGGCGAGCAGCTGCCAATCCCAGTTTGCCTTTTACTCCTAAGCTTATTATTGGTATTAGCACGGACTTTCTTTTTCTGATTCACCATGACCACTGCTAGCAATTACATAATACAACTGAAAAAAAAACATGTACATCAAGATCAACCAAGGGAGAGGAGTCAATAAAGGGACGGGGTATAGGAAAAGACATAATGCATGAAACAATCTACTCTAAAAGTTCCGTTTTCCAGCCTATTGATGGACTGGATCAATAATCAGAACAATCATTTTATACATTTAAATAATTATTTATGCTATTTTCTTCTATAAATGTATTTAAGCCTTTTTAAACCTCCGACAGTTCCTACTATGACCAGGTAGACTGTCCACAAGTTAATAGTTCTCATGGTGAATAGTTCTCATTGCCTCCTGAAATGAATAGAGGCTGATGTGCAGTACCTGTGAGAGGCCACTGAGCCATGTGATGGAGCTCTGCTGTTCCCATCGGCACAATTTCCTTCTATCTGTTGACGTAATGGGTTTTTAAGGCGTTATTTTTGTGTATGGAGCTAAGAACTAACAAGCAGAAAGTTGCTAACTACCAGCCTGTTCTGCTCGGGATAATCGCTGATGGCGATTCCTCTGCTTCATATCACAACAGAGCAGCACCTTCTCTTTAGGACTGCTTTGTTGATGGTGTGTCCCTGCTGACATCAAGCTGATAGGTAGCAGGGAGCCAGCTATCAATCCACATGAACATGACATCAACAGAGTAGAGTGGAAGAGAAGATGCTGTTCTGTCAGTGACGTCAGAATCAGGGGAATTGTCAGAAGGAGCGGTGAGTGACTGGTCTGAGATGGCAGAAACAGTCAACAAGGTAGACAACAGGCAACTTCCTGCCTCTTAATTCATAGCCCTGTACGCAAAAACAGTCCTGGATAATCCCTTTAATGTAATCCAAACTTAACTGTATTGCTGTGTTATATGATGATGTACAAGAATACTGAATTTGTCATGCTCGGAGTGGGAGAACTCCAATTACACGGCGTGACAGTTGCGACCAGACCTACGGACGTCTGGCGCACTACAAAAACACCACATACAAAGGGGGGACACTTTAACAACGGTGGGCCCTGGTACTAAGGAGAGGGAAGAAGGGACACCTCCTGCACTCACCTGCAGCTGTATTCTACACTTCTTATACAGCCCTATACAGGTTCTTTTAACCTGTCGGCGAGCAGGATACCTTGAACCCTAGCAAGCCCTGCAGTTAACCCTGGCTAGTGAGCTGGCCGATTAGGAACACTAGTCCCACCACTGCACTAATATAGCATGAAGGGTAGGAAGACAAACAGGGGGAAAAAGGATACCAACACAAACTCCACGGCTGCAGCCAGACTCAGAATCTACAGATGGATGGGCTCAAGTCAAAACTCCAGCAGCTCCTTCCACCTAGGCAGCCAAGACAGAGTGGATTCTATCAACAGCAAAGGTTGATGGGTATTGCCACTATTTGAAGGTGGTAGGCGTGATCACACCTGACAGACTGCCAAAAGCTGCAGGCAACAAAACTGACAATAACCATTAATACACCAAAAGAAAGGAAAACACATTTAATCTCCAGAGTCTCACAAGGCTATGTGAGACTCAGGGCAAAAACCTGTCACAAATCTCCTAATATGGGAAGACGTCAATGACAGAAATCCACCCTTTCGGTTTGTCACTTGAGATCAAAAAGTTTTAAATGAATTCTTTGAGTAAAACAGTGTTAATGAGGATTTCATACAAATAAGGATAGGCCATCAATATCATAGCTCCCTAAGCTCTCGCTGTCTTTCCTCAGATGTGCATGGAAGAGGCAGTATTCTAGAGAATACTACTTTGGTGGTCCTTCCCTTTAGTTTGCAGCCTAATACTCTAAAATTATTCCTAAAGATTGTCCCCTTACCACTTATTCTGTCTGTTGTCCCCAGTGACCAAGAAAGGTGGATCATCACCAACAACCCCATCCAAGTAATTTATCTTCCCGATCTTCCACATGCTGAATCCTTAAATCAGCAAGACAGCACACTATTTGCAAGAGTTGGTCTTGGCAACAAACTATTCTATTCACATTCCAAATTATAAAATCTTCTAGAACCACTAACTGTCTTCTCCTACCTACATTACCATCCTAACGGCTACTACATGAACTGTTCTTAGGCTGTTAGGATGAGTAGAGTTGTCATTTCTGAGACAGACTCCCTTGCATCATCACGCAACGTGGCAATTTTCATTGGATTCACAGAACCAGGAGTGGCCTTCTTTTTCTAGCAACCCTTTTTATTTTAATCCCCCTAATTTTGCGATCCATTATCTAATTGACATAAAACAGCAAAGAATCATAAAAATTAGAGAGAAATAGAGTAAGCCATGTCCTATGAGGAACGGTTACAGGATTTAGGATTGTTTAGCTTGCAAAAGAGAAGACTAAGGGGTACTTTGCACGTTGCGACATCTCTACTGCGATATCGTCGGGGTCAAATCGAAAGTGACGCACATCCGGTGCCGGTAACGACGTCGCAATGTGTAAAGCCTAGATGCACCGATAAACGATCGCAAAAGTGTCGTAAATCGGTGATCTGTGTGGTGTCGGACATTTCTATAATGTCGCACCAATAGGAGACACGATGTTGTTCCTCGTTCCTGCGGCAGCATACATCGGTGTGTATGAAGCCGCAGGAGCGAGGAACTTCTCCTTACCTGCCTCCACCGCCAATGCGGAAGAAGGAGGTGGGCGGGATGTTACGTCCCGCTCATCTCTGTCCCTCCGCTTCTATTGGCCGCCTGCCGTGTGACGTCGCTGTGACGCCATACGACCCCCCCTTAGGAAGGAGGCGGGTCGCCGGCCAGAGCGACGTCGTAGGGCAGGTAAGTGCGTGTGAAGCTGCCGTAGCGATAATGTTCGCTACGGCAGCTATCACAAGATATCGCATGTGCGAAGGGGGCGGGTACTATCACGCTCGGCATCGCTATCTTCTGCTAGCGATGTCGCAGCATGCAAAGTACCCCTTAGAGGAGACCTAATAGCTGTCTACAAATATCTTAAAGTCTATCACACTGTAGAGGGATCAGTTTTATTCTCATTTTCACAAGGAAAGACTAGAAGCAATGGGATGAAACTAATGGGGAGGAGACACAGATTAGATATTAGAAAAAACTTTTTGACAGTAAGAGTGATCAACGAGTGGAACAGGCTGCCACGAGAGGTGGTGAGTTCTCCTTCAATGGAAGTCTTTAAAAAGAGGTTGGATGGACATCTGTCTGGGATGATTTAATGAATCCTGCTTTGAGCAGGGGTTGGACTAGATGACCCAGGAGGTCCATTCCATCTCTACCGTTCTATGATTCTATGAGTACTTATGGGACTTTACTACTGCTTTCAACTCTTAACACAAAAAAAAAAAAACCTGAGCTGAAACAATGTTCAGTAAACATGCAACATTAAGCATGTGAATTGCAGCCTTAAGACTAGAAAAAACCAAGGAGAAAAATTGTATGAAAAATACCCTGAATATAAATAAATAAATTGCAAGTGCTTAATAACAGGGTACTTAGTGTATACATTTTTGCAAAAAGGTAAAAAGCTGTCTCACCTCGTCACGGTGTACCCATCTGAGACAGTCCCTAACCTACTGAAGTTAAAAACATTATCAATACCTGACTTGTGTCATGTCAGAACTCCAATATGGATGGTGGCAAGTGGTTAGCTGTGTCCCAGATAAAATACACAGCAAAGTGAGACGCAATCAGCTGTTCAGTCTCAGTACTAGGAGGGCTGCACCCCCAACTTGCTTTCAACTCTTGTTGTTTAACTCTACCTAATTAGAAGCCACTTAGTTCAGCTTAGTTAGTCAGCTCTTTAGTTTCTTGTCACTTTCCTGTGCTCGGGGTTACTATCGCTATCACTGCAATGTTAACAGAAGGGAGAAAATTCAGCTCACCTTTCCCACCAAAAGACCACCGCACGGACACCGTATTGCCAACAGTAAGAATTTCAAGAAGTGTAGAAAATCCAGCAACTGACCTTCTTTAAAAATGTAACTAAATCTGTATTCAAAAAATTCCATAAAAATATTTAATAGCATAAGAAATCCAGAGGAAAAAAAGGGGGGGGAAGGGAGGGACAGAAACAAACGCATTTCAGATGCTCTTCCTTATTCATTGTTTGGAATAGCATCCTAAACGCGTTTGTTTCTGTCCCCCCCCCCCCCCCCCCCCGCCTTTTTTTCTCTGGATTTTCTGTGCTGCCAAATATTTTTATGGAATATTTTTGAATAAAGATTTATATACATTTTAAAAAAAAAAAGGTCGGTTGCTGGATTTTCTACACTTCTTGAAATCCTTACTGTTGCAATGTTAACAGACTTCTATAAGCCTGGCTATAGCTATTCTGGTTTACCACCGTGAACTCATAGATGAAGGGGAGCTTCTGCTCCTTCATTTTAGTGATCGGTAGGAGTCTCTACACCCAGACACCCACAGATCAAAACGTTTGACACGTCACTACTTATGAAACAAGAGTAAAATATTATTTTACATATCTTGCATATGAAATATGAATTGGACTGACCTATATTTACAGGTGTGGTGCTGAGGGGATATAGTTTCTCAATTACATCACCCCAATCTTTAAGAACCAAAGTCCCAAATTCTTCTTTTGTCTTAAAAAACCTTACAGGTAATCCTCTGTCCACAATGCTGGCTTTAAGTTCCCATATTCTTAATTCTTCCTCTTCGTTTTCACTTGAAAAAGACGATAAAATCCTGGCCTTGTCATTCTCATTAGCCTGCTGTAACTTGTCTTCTACATACTGATAGTCTCTGAAGTAAAAGTATTGAGACTTATGGTCTTGTAAAAGTAAAGCTTGAATAACCTCTAGTTCTGTAACACTGCATGTCTTGTTAGTTCCCTCTACTACCCATGGGTAGCCCCCATTAGCTGCCACAAGAAGGTTCTTCTCTACTTCCGATAGACCAGCAGAACCAGTGGATGCTCCGATCTGGCTCTCTTGTACAAATTCTCCATAGGTATGACCAAGTATGCATATAAGAAAGGGGGAAGAACTATTAATATAATCCAAACTCAACTTTAATTGTTGCTGTGTTATATGATGATGTACGTGAGACGCGAAATCTACATTTTCAGATCTTTTTTCTGTTTGCCACTTGAGATCCACAGGTTTAAATGAAGTCCCTCGGGTAAAACAGAAGTGATCAAGCTCTGGGAATATGGTTTCAGCCAAATAAGTTCTCTCCTCTATAAAATCTCTTGGTGTTGAGCACACATATGGACGGATGGGTGGCCGGCTGGTGAAATAGTACCGATGATCGTTCTTTGCAGTATGTGATGGCATTGTATGTGCTTATGACGGAGATGATTGATTCAAATGTACGGTAACTGTGGCTTTGGAAACAATGTTTCATATTCTTCTTTCTTCATTGCCTAAAAAAACAGTAAAAAAAATAAAAATAAGGCTTAACATTCATACTGTGGGGAACAGATATAAGGCGTTTCCAAAGGACTATTGCCATCTTCTGCTACCTACTGCACATTTGGTGGGGGATGAGCTAAACATCTTCTGTAAATAATAAAAAATAGAAGGTGGAATAAAATGACAAATTTGATATGGTCTGCAATTGTTTTCCAGCCTAATGCGGGCGTCACACGAGACGATCTATCGGGCGATGCATCGCCGGGGGTCACGGTTTTTGTGACGCACATCCGGCATCATTTCCGACATCGTCCCGTGTGACACCTACGAGTGACGCAAAACGTTTGCAAATCTTGTGTGCAAATTGTTTATCTTTGACACGTCGCTCATTTTTAAAAAAATCGCATATTTTTCTTTGCGCTGGCTGTTCACCGTACCCGGGGCAGCACACATTGCTCCGTATGACACCCCGGGAACGATGAACACAGCTTACCTGCGGCCCGCGGCTCCCGCCAGCTATGGTGAAGTAAGGAGTAGGGCAGGATGTGTGTCCCGCTTATCTCCGCCCCTCCGCTTCTATTGGGCGGGCGCTGTGTGACGTCGCTGTGACGCCGAACGTCCCTCCCCCTTCAGGAAGTGGATGTTCGCCGCCCACAGCGAGGTCACTCAGCAGGTGTGTGTGACGGGGGTTTAATGACTTTGTGCGCCACGGGTAACTAATTGCCCGTGACGCACAAACGACGGGGGCGGGTACAATCGCTCGTGCGATTGCACAATAGATCGTACCATGTGACACCCGCATTACTCTGCCTTTGGGTCAGTGGAGTAGATGTAGGAGGTGCAGAACAGACAACATAGACCCTATGCCTGGAGGAGCCTACATGTGATACACAAGAAAAAAGCAGCATTATACAGGGTGGTCCAAAAGTAGGTGGACAGTATGTGTAATAGGGATATCAAACATGGTGTAAAGTGAAACTGACTCAGTCGCCCTTAGCAACCAATCAGATTCCACTTTTCATTCTTCACAGACTCTTTGGAAAAGGAAAGGTGGAATCTTATTGGTTGCTGAGGACAACTAAGGGGTACTTTACACGCTGCGATATCGTTACCGATATCGCTTGCATGCGTACCCAGCCCATCGTTTGTGCGTCACAGGCATATCGCTGCCCGTGGCTAACAACATCGCGCGGACACATCACACAGACTTACCTGCATAGAGACATCGCTGTGACCGGCGAACCGCCTCCTTTCTAAGGGGGCGGTTCATTCGGCGTCACAGCGATGTCACTAAGCGGCCGCCCAATCAAAGCGGAGGGGCGGAGATGAGTGGGACGAACATCCCACCCACCTCCTTCCTTCCTCATTGCTGGTGGGACGCAGGTAAGGAGAGGTTCCTCTTTCCTGCGGTGTCACACAAAGCGATGTGTGCTGCCGCAGGAACGACAAACTACATCGTAGAAGCAGCAGCAACGATAATTGAGATTAGGGGGGGGATGTCACCGATTAGTGATTTTGAACGTTTTTGCAACGATTCAAAATCGCTAATAGGTGTCACACGCAACAACATCGCTAACGCGGCCGGATGTGCGTCACAAATTCCGTGACCCCAACGACATTGCTTTAGCGATGTCGTAGTGTGTAAAGCGGCCTTTAGTCAGTTTCACGTTACACCATGTTTGATAACCCTATTACACATACTGTCCACCTACTTTTGGACCACCCTGTATAATAATTTATCATACAGATTACACAGCAATGTCATTTTGCTACACAGTTTCGGGTAAGTTGTCCCAATATCACTAGCAATTTGTAGCGATAGCGAGCGTGTAAGTACCCGCCCCGTCGCGCATGCGATTGCTTGTGATCGCTGCCGTAGCGAACATTATCGCTACGGTAGCGTCACATGTACTTACCTGGTCGGCGTCGTCGTTGTGACTGCCGAACAATCCCTCCCTCAAGGGGGAGGGACGTTCGGCATCACAGCGACGTCACCGCAACGTCACACAGCGGCCGGCCAATCAAAGCGGAGGGGCGGAGCTAAGCGTGATGTAAACATCCCGCCCACCTCTTCCTTCCGCATTGGGGCCGGCGGCAGGTAAGGAGACGTTCCTCGCTCATGCGGTGACACACATAGCGATGTGTGCTGCCACATGAGCGATGAACCACGACGCTAAACAACCCTTACCGATTTTTGAGTTTGGGACGACCTCTCCATGGTGAACGATTTTCACCATTTTTGAGGTCGCTTAAGGTCGCTGGTAAGTATCACACGCTGCGATATTGTTAATGACACCGGATGTGCGTCGCTAACAATGTGACCCCGACGATCAAACATTAACGATATCGTAGCGTGTAAAGCCCCCTTTAGGCCAGTTTCAGACGTCCGTGTTTCAGGTATATGTAACATCTGTTTTTAACACGGATGCCACACGTACCCATGTTATTCTATATGGTTACTCACACGGCCATGTTTTCATATGGACCGTGTGACCTCTCATGACAATGCACGCACACATGCAGACATGTCTGTTTTTTCTCCGGCAGCACAGGTGTCACAAGGATCGCACACTGATGTGCTCCGTGTGACATCAGTGTGACACATAGCAGAGAATACACGTGTCTCTGAAGTAAAAAGAATTTCTATATTCTATATCCAGCGCGGTTTTCTTCGGCTCTGCTGCCTCCTGCTCCCAACCACCGCTCATTATATTTATTGATTATTCACTGCACTGAGGACCCGGAAGCCGGAGCTTCGCGGTGACATCAGTGTCGGGGACCGCATCGTGGGGGCAGATGAGTATCCAGCAGTGTATATGTGGTGGGGACACATCGTTGGGGCCAGCACCGGGGACAACATCGCCATCGGCGGTGACAAGTGAGCATTCAGCAAGCAGTGTGTGTGCAGTAACGTCCCAATGAACTCTGATGAACCCGTGAAGTCACCATCCTGATACCCGCTGTCATCTCTGTCATCAGAGTTCATTGGGAACTCCAATGACCTCCTGGACGTCACTGCACACACACTGCTTGCTGCATACTCACCTGTCCCTGTGGTGCTGTCCTCGGCTGTACCGGCGCTGTCCCCGCGATGCTCTGGCTTCCAGCTCCTCAGTGCAGTGAATAATCAATGAATATAATGAGTGGGGGTCAGGAGCGGGAGGCAGCAGAGCCGAACAAACCAAACAAAACAGCGCTGGATACAGAATATAGAAAATCTTTTTATTTAAAAGACTCATGTTTTCTCTGGTACGTGTCACACGTATACAAACACAGATGTCACACGTGTGACATACGCGTGACACAAGTATGTCCATAACCATGCGTGTGCCTTGTACCTGATTAAGCATGGGCATCTGAAACCGGCCTTAGAGGGAATCCGTCAGTAAAATCAGCACCCTAAACAACATATATACAGGTTTTTCAAAGCTAAATCCACCAACACCTGAAAGGGAACCTATCACCACTATTTTGGCCTATAAGTTGCGGTGACCACCACCGGGCTCTTATATACAGCATTCTAACATGCTATATATAAGAGTCTAGGCCGGAGGTATACCATAAAAAACACTTTATAATACTTACCTAACGGTCGCGCGGTTGGCCATATGGGCGTCTTCGTTGTCCGATACTGCTTCTTTTGGCCATCTTTGTTCTCCCGCTCTAGCCGCAGTGCATGACGCGTCCGAGGTCATCCACACTCGCCGGCATTCAGGTCCTGCAGGGCAAATCAAAGTATTGTAGTGTGCCTGCGCAGGACCGGCGAGTGTGTATGACGTACACGCATCATGCACACAGGCTTCACAAGAAGGACGAAGATGGCCGAAAGAGGCGGTGCCAGCACCGGAGAACGGAGACACCCATATAGCCCACCGAGCGACCGTTGGGTAAGTATTATATAGTGTTTTTTATATTATACTCCTGGCCTGGGCTCTTATATACAGCATGTTAGAATGCTGTATACAAGAGCCCGATGGTGGTGGCCACAGCTTATACGCCAAAAAAGTGGTGACAGGTTCCCTTTAATGTCTTCTATTGGTTGCTACATTCCTGAGAAATCAGCATTTTAAAAGGAATCTGTCTGCAGCATTATGCTATGTAATCTGAGAGCAGCATAATATAGGACAGAAAAGTCTGATTTCTGGGAAGCATCCCTTACTGGACAGCTTGGTATACTTTACATGGAATCCCTGCTTTTATACAATTAGTAATTAGAATTATAAGAACAGGTAAGACACTATACACAACTGATAACAGGATCCAACATTCACAATGTCACAGCTGACCCTGCTCCCCTACCTTCACAATGTCACAGCTGACCCTGCTCCCCCACCTTCACAATGTCACAACTGACCCTGCTCCCTCCACCTTCACAATGTCACAGCTGACCCTGCTCCTCCACCTTCACAATGTCACAACTGACCCTGCTCCCTCCACCTTCACAATGTCACAGCTGACCCTGCTCCTCCACCTTCACAATGTCACAGCTGACCCTGCTCCCTCCACCTTCACAATGTCACAGCTGACCCTGCTCCCTCCACCTTCACAATGTCACAGCTGACCCTGCTTCCCCACCTTCACAATGTCACAGCTGACCCTGCTCCTCCACCTTCACAATGTCACAGCTGACCCTGCTCCTCCACCTTCACAATGTCACAGCTGACCCTGCTCCCCCACCTTCACAATGTCACAGCTGACCCTGCTCCTCCATCTTCACAATGTCACAGCTGACCCTGCTCCTCCAGCTGACCCTGCTCCTCCACCTTCACAATGTCACAGCTGACCCTGCTCCCCCACCTTCACAAAGTCACAGCTGACCCTGCTCCTCCACCTTCACAAAGTCACAGCTGACCCTGCTCCTCCACCTTCACAATGTCACAGCTGACCCTGCTCCTCCACCTTCACAATGTCACAGCTGACCCTGCTCCCCCACCTTCACAATGTCACAGCTGACCCTGCTCCCCCACCTTCACAATGTCACAGCTGACCCTGCTCCCTCACCTTCACAATGTCACAGCTGACCCTGCTCCTCCACCTTCACAATGTCACAGCTGACCCTGCTCCTCCACCTTCACAATGTCACAGCTGACCCTGCTCCTCCACCTTCACAATGTCACAGCTGACCCTGCTCCTCCACCTTCACAATGTCACAGCTGACCCTGCTCCTCCACCTTCACAATGTCACAGCTGACCCTGCTCCTCCACCTTCACAATGTCACAGCTGACCCTGCTCCCCCACCTTCATAATGTCACAGCTGACCCTGCTCCCCCACCTTCACAATGTCACAGCTGACCCTGCTCCCCCACCTTCACAATGTCACAGCTGACCCTGCTCCCCCACCTTCACAATGTCACAACTGACCCTGCTCCCTCCACCTTCACAATGTCACAGCTGACCCTGCTCCTCCACCTTCACAATGTCACAACTGACCCTGCTCCCTCCACCTTCACAATGTCACAGCTGACCCTGCTCCTCCACCTTCACAATGTCACAGCTGACCCTGCTCCCTCCACCTTCACAATGTCACAGCTGACCCTGCTTCCCCACCTTCACAATGTCACAGCTGACCCTGCTCCTCCACCTTCACAATGTCACAGCTGACCCTGCTCCCCCACCTTCACAATGTCACAGCTGACCCTGCTCCTCCATCTTCACAATGTCACAGCTGACCCTGCTCCTCCACCTTCACAATGTCACAGCTGACCCTGCTCCCCCACCTTCACAAAGTCACAGCTGACCCTGCTCCTCCACCTTCACAATGTCACAGCTGACCCTGCTCCCCCACCTTCACAATGTCACAGCTGACCCTGCTCCCCCACCTTCACAATGTCACAGCTGACCCTGCTCCCTCACCTTCACAATGTCACAGCTGACCCTGCTCCTCCACCTTCACAATGTCACAGCTGACCCTGCTCCTCCACCTTCACAATGTCACAGCTGACCCTGCTCCTCCACCTTCACAATGTCACAGCTGACCCTGCTCCTCCACCTTCACAATGTCACAGCTGACCCTGCTCCTCCACCTTCACAATGTCACAGCTGACCCTGCTCCCCCACCTTCACAATGTCACAGCTGACCCTGCTCCCCCACCTTCACAATGTCACAGCTGACCCTGCTCCCCCACCTTCACAATGTCACAGCTGACCCTGCTCCTCCACCTTCACAATGTCACAGCTGACCCTGCTCCTCCACCTTCACAATGTCACAGCTGACCCTGCTCCTCCACCTTCACAATGTCACAGCTGACCCTGCTCCTCCACCTTCACAATGTCACAGCTGACCCTGCTCCCCCACCTTCACAATGTCACAGCTGACCCTGCTCCCCCACCTTCACAATGACCTATGTGCAGACTCAATAGACACTCCAATACAAAAATATGGTCAGTCTGTTCATTGTGGCTATGTACATGTGTTGTTTCCTAAAACAACAGGAAGGTAAAGTCTAAAGAAGACCCAGTGGCCAGTATAAAAATTGCAAGATTTCCATTTGTCATTTATAATAAAGATTGTAATATGGAAAAAAAAGCCAAAAGTTTAAAAAGTGTGGATAGTTTTCCATTGTATTCTGGAGTCTCGAGTACGTAGCTGCTAGATAATATGAAGAATCTGTCATTGGTAACAGGAGGGCTGCAGCACAGAAACAAGGAAAGTGAACCTGGCCGCTTTCAGGGTCATCTTCCAAATACACATCAGTGTGTTGCTGCTGTTAGTTCTGTATGTAGAGATTTTTGTATGCAAAAATAAAATAATGCATGCAGCAGTTGCACTGAAGGCCTTGCTACTGGGAAGAAATTCTCTTTATTGCTCCTAGCAGCCTCAGGCTTTCAGTCATAGAGGTGCAGCTTCAGTCACTGTTCAGTATATAGTGAGTGATGGCTTAACCATACAACCTGCACTGACTGACAGCTGGTTCAACAATGCATGAGTGATGAGCCCACTATTAGTCAGTGTCGGGCAGGCCCGTATTTACCATTAGGCACCCGTAGCCTGTGCCTGGGGCGGCAGGATGCAGGGGGGCGGCACCTTCTAGCAGTAAAAAAAAAAATTATTTTTTTTTACACATTCATTAAATCCGCTGTATTTTCGGAGGGGGGAGGGGGGAGAGGCGCACCTTTATTTATTTGTATCCGCGTCAATTGAGACGCGAATGCAGACAAACTGGGGCGGCCAGGCACAGAGAGCTGATTGACCCCAGAACTGCCGGCGCCTGCACTTCCGGGGTCACAGGCGTGCCAATCAGCTTCTTCCTCTGTGCTGTGTCCAATGATTCATAAGGAGCGTGGGGGTGTCTCTAATGCAGACTGGAGATCTGCGTATGGGGTGGGAGGAGAGAGTCTGATGCTGGGGGAGGCTGGGAGGGGGGAGGCTGATGTTGCGGAAGGCTGGGAGGGGGGAGGCTGACGCTGGGGGAGGCTGGGAGGAGGAAGGTTGATGCTGGGGGAGGCTGGGAGGCGAGAGGCTGATGCTGGGGGAGGCTGATGCTGGGGGAGGCTGGGAGGAGGGAGGCTGGTGCTGGGGGAGGCTGGGAGGAGGGAGGCTGATGCTGGGGGAGGCTGGGAGGAGGGAGGCTGATGCTGAGGGAGGCTGATGCTGGGGGAGGCTGGGAGGAGAGAGGCTGATGCTGAGGGAGGCTGATGCTGGGAGAGTTTGGGAGGAGAGAGGCTGATGCTGGGGGATGCTGGGAGGAGAGAGGCTAATGCTGGGGGAGGCTGGTGCTGGGGGAGGCTGGGAGGAGGGAGGCTGATGCTGGGGGAGGCTGGGAGGAGAGAGGCTGATGCTGGGAGAGGCTGGGAGGAGGGAGGCTGATGCTGGGGGAGGCTGGGAGGAAAGAGGCTGATGCTGAGGGAGGCTGATGCTGGGAGAGGCTGATGCTGCGGGAGGCTCGGAGAGAGAGGCTGATGCTGAGGGAGGCTGATGCTGGTAGAGGCTGGGAGGAGAGAGGCTGATGCTGGGGGCGGCTAGGAGGGGGGAGGCTGATGCTGGGGGAGGCTGATGCTGGGGGAGGCTGGGAGGAGAGAGGCTGATGCTGGGGGAGGCTGGTGCTGGGGGAGGCTGGGGGGAGAGAGGCTGATGCTGGGGGGGCTGGGGGGATAGAGGCTGATGCTGGGGGAGAGGCTGCTGGTGAAGGTGGGGGAGAGCGGCTGCTGCTGGGGGAATGGGAGAGAGGAACCAATCCAAGAGACAGAGGACAAGGGTTGAGGGATAGTGCAATGACAAAATCGATGGGGGGGGGGGGGAATGTAAGGACTCAGAATGAGAGGGGGGCAGCATTGGGAGCTCATTATGGAGAAGGGGCAGCATGTGTGGGCTCAGTATGGAGTGGAGCAATGTAGGGGAGACAATATCAAGAGTGGGGTAGTGTGTGTGTGGGAGTGGGGTGTCTCAGCATAAGCGTTAGTGTGGTGGTCTTAGTATGATGAATGGGGCAGCATGGAGGTTCCATTATGGAAAAGAGGAAGGCAGCATTAGGAGCTCATGGAGAGGGGCAGCATGCATGGGACATTGTGAGGAGGGAGCAGCATGCATGGGACATTGTGAGGAGGGAACAGCATGCATGGGAAACTGTGAGGAGGGAGCAGCATGCATGGGACATTGTGAGGAGGGGCAGCATGCATGGGACATTGTGAGGAGGGAGCAGCATGCATGGGACACTGTGAGGAGGGAGCAGCATGCATGGGACACTGTGAGGAGGGGGAAGCATGCATGGGACAGTGTGAGGAGGGGGAAGCATGCATGGGACATTTTGAGGAGGGGGCAGCATGCATGGGACACTGTGAGTAGGGGGCAGCATGCATGGGACATTGTGAGGAGGGGGCAGCATGCATGGGACACTGTGAGAAGGGGGCAGCATGCATGGATGTATGGGACATTGTGAGGAGGGGGCAGCATGCATGGGACATTGTGAGGAGGGGGCAGCATGCATGGAAGATTGTGAGGAGGGGGCAGCATGCATGGGACATTGTCAGGAGGGGGCAGCATGCATGGGAAACTGTGAGGAGGGAGCAGCATGCATGGGACATTGTGAGGGGGGACAGCATGCATGGGACATTGTGAGGAGGGAGCAGCATGCATGGGACATTGTGAGGGGGGACAGCATGCATGGGACATTGTGAGGAGGGAGCAGCATGCATGGGACATTGTGAGGAGGGGCAGCATGCATGGGACATTGTGAGGAGGGAGCAGCATGCATGGGACACTGTGAGGAGGGGGAAGCATGCATGGGACACTGTGAGGAGGGGGAAGCATGCATGGGACAGTGTGAGGAGGGGGAAGCATGCATGGGACAGTGTGAGGAGGGGGAAGCATGCATGGGACATTGTGAGGAGGGGGCAGCATGCATGGGACATTTTGAGGAGGGGGCAGCATGCATGGGACACTGTGAGGAGGGGGCAGCATGCATGGGACATTTTGAGGAGGGGGCAGCATGCATGGGACACTGTGAGGAGGGGGCAGCATGCATGGGACATTTTGAGGAGGGGGCAGCATGCATGGGACACTGTGAGTAGGGGGCAGCATGCATGGGACATTGTGAGGAGGGGGCAGCATGCATGGGACATTTTGAGGAGGGGGCAGCATGCATGGGACACTGTGAGGAGGGGGCAGCATGCATGGATGTATGGGACATTGTGAGGAGGGAGCAGCATGCATGGGACATTGTGAGGAGGAAACAGCATGCATGGGAAACTGTGAGGAGGGAGCAGCATGCATGGGACATTGTGAGGAGGGGCAGCATGCATGGGACATTGTGAGGAGGGGCAGCATGCATGGGACATTGTGAGGAGGGAGCAGCATGCATGGGACACTGTGAGGAGGGGGAAGCATGCATGGGACAGTGTGAGGAGGGGGAAGCATGCATGGGACATTGTGAGGAGGGGGCAGCATGCATGGGACATTTTGAGGAGGGGGCAGCATGCATGGGACACTGTGAGGAGGGGGCAGCATGCATGGGACATTTTGAGGAGGGGGCAGCATGCATGGGACACTGTGAGTAGGGGGCATCATGCATGGGACATTGTGAGGAGGGGGCAGCATGTATGGGACATTTTGAGGAGGGGGCAGCATGCATGGGACATTTTGAGGAGGGGGCAGCATGCATGGGACACTGTGAGGAGGGGGCAGCATGCATGGATGTATGGGACATTGTGAGGAGGGAGCAGCATGCATGGGACATTGTGAGGAGGGAACAGCATGCATGGGAAACTGTGAGGAGGGAGCAGCATGCATGGGACATTGTGAGGAGGGGCAGCATGCATGGGACATTGTGAGGAGGGGCAGCATGCATGGGACATTGTGAAGAGGGGCAGCATGCATGGGACATTGTGAGGAGGGAGCAGCATGCATGGGACATTGTGAGGAGGGAGCAGCATGCATGGGACACTGTGAGGAGGGGGAAGCATGCATGGGACAGTGTGAGGAGGGGGAAGCATGCATGGGACATTGTGAGGAGGGGGCAGCATGCATGGGACATTTTGAGGAGGGGGCAGCATGCATGGGACACTGTGAGGAGGGGGCAGCATGCATGGGACATTTTGAGGAGGGGGCAGCATGCATGGGACACTGTGAGGTGGGGGCAGCATGCATGGGACATTTTGAGGAGGGGGCAGCATGCATGAGACACTGTGAGGAGGGGGCAGCATGCATGGGACATTGTGAGGAGGGGGCAGCATGCATGGGACATTTTGAGGAGGGGGCAGCATGCATGGGACACTGTGAGGAGGGGGCAGCATGCATGGATGTATGGGACATTGTGAGGAGGGGGCAGCATGCATGGGACATTGTGAGGAGGGGGCAGCATGCATGGAAGATTGTGAGGAGGGGGCAGCATGCATGGGACATTGTGAGGAGGAGGAAGCACGCATGGGACATTGTGAGGAGGGGGCAGCATGCATGGGACATTGTGACGAGGGGGCAGCACGCATGGGACATTGTGAGGAGGAGGCAGCACGCATGGGACATTGTGAGGAGGGAGCAGCATGCATGGGACATTGTGAGGAGGGGCAGCATGCATGGGACATTTTGAGGGGGGACAGCATGCATGGGACATTGTGAGGGGGGACAGCATGCATGGGACATTGTGAGGGGGGAGCAGCATGCATGGGACACTGTGAGGAGGGGGCAGCATGCATGGGACACTGTGAGGAGGGAGCAGCATGCATGGGACACTGTGAGGAGGGGGCAGCATGCATGGGACACTGTGAGGAGGGGGCAGCATGCATGGGACATTGTGAGGAGGGGGCAGCATGCATGGGACATTGGGAGGAGGGGCAGCATGCATGGGACATTGGGAGGAGGGGCAGCATGCATGGGACATTGGGGGGAGGGGGCAGCATGCATGGGACGTTGTGAGGAGGGGGCAGCATGCATGGGACGTTGTGAGGAGGGGGCAGCATGCATGGGACGTTGAGAGGAGGGGGCAGCATGCATGGGACATTGTGAGGAGGGGGCAGCATGCATGGGACAATGAGAGGAGGGGGCAGCATGCATGGGACATTGTGAGGAGGGGGCAGCATGCATGGGACATTGTGAGGAGGGGGCAGCATGCATGGGACATTGTGAGGAGGGGGCAGCATGCATGGGACACTGTGAGGAGGGGGCAGCATGCATGGGACCTTGTGAGGAGGGGACAGCATGCATGGGACATTGTGAGGAGGAGGCAGCACGCATGGGACATTGTGAGGAGGGAGCAGCATGCATGGGACATTGGGAGGAGGGGCAGCATGCATGGGACATTGTGAGGGGGGACAGCATGCATGGGACATTGTGAGGAGGGAGCAGCATGCATGGGACACTGTGAGGAGGGGGCAGCATGCATGGGACACTGTGAGGAGGGGGCAGCATGCATGGGACACTGTGAGGAGGGGGCAGCATGCATGGGACACTGTGAGGAGGGGGCAGCATGCATGGGACATTGGGAGGAGGGGGCAGCATGCATGGGACATTGTGAGGAGGGGCAGCATGCATGGGACACTGTGAGGAGGGGGCAGCATGCATGGGACATTGGGGGGAGGGGGCAGAATGCATGGGACATTGTGAGGAGGAGGCAGCATGCATGGGACATTGTGAGGAGGGGGCAGCATGCATGGGACATTGTGAGGAGGGGGCAGCATGCATGGGACACTGTGAGGAGGGGGCAGCATGCATGGGACATTGTGAGGAGGGGGCAGCATGCATGGGACACTGTGAGGAAGGGGCAGCATGCATGGGACATTGGGGGGAGGGGGCAGCATGCATGGGACGTTGTGAGGAGGGGGCAGCATGCATGGGACATTGTGAGGAGGGGGCAGCATGCATGGGACAATGAGAGGAGGGGGCAGCATGCATGGGACACTGTGAGGAGGGGGCAGCATGCATGGGACATTGGGAGGAGGGGGCAGCATGCATGGGACATTGTGAGGAGGGGGCAGCATGCATGGGACACTGTGAGGAGGGGGCAGCATGCATGGGACACTGTGAGGAGGGGGCAGCATGCATGGGACATTGTGAGGAGGGGGCAGCATGCATGGGACACTGTGAGGAAGGGGCAGCATGCATGGGACATTGGGGGGAGGGGGCAGCATGCATGGGACGTTGTGAGGAGGAGGCAGCATGCATGGGACATTGTGAGGAGGGGGCAGCATGCATGGGACATTGTGAGGAGGGGGCAGCATGCATGGGACACTGTGAGGAGGGGGCAGCATGCATGGGACATTGTGAGGAAGGGGCAGCATGCATGGGACATTGGGGGGAGGGGGCAGCATGCATGGGACATTGGGAGGAGGGGCAGCATGCATGGGACATTGGGCGGAGGGGGCAGCATGCATGGGACGTTGTGAGGAGGGGGCAGCATGCATGGGACATTGTGAGGAGGGGGCAGCATGCATGGGACAATGAGAGGAGGGGGCAGCATGCATGGGACATTGTGAGGAGGGGGCAGCATGCATGGGACATTGTGAGGAGGGGGCAGCATGCATGGGACATTGTGAGGAGGGGGCAGCATGCATGGGACACTGTGAGGAGGGGGCAGCATGCATGGGACCTTGTGAGGAGGGGACAGCATGCATGGGACGTTGTGAGGAGGGAACAGCATGCATGGGACATTGTGAGGAGGAGGCAGCACGCATGGGACATTGTGAGGAGGGAGCAGCATGCATGGGACATTGGGAGGAGGGGCAGCATGCATGGGACATTGTGAGGGGGGACAGCATGCATGGGACATTGTGAGGAGGGAGCAGCATGCATGGGACACTGTGAGGAGGGGGCAGCATGCATGGGACACTGTGAGGAGGGGGCAGCATGCATGGGACACTGTGAGGAGGGGGCAGCATGCATGGGACACTGTGAGGAAGGGGCAGCATGCATGGGACATTGGGGGGAGGGGGCAGCATGCATGGGACGTTGTGAGGAGGGGGCAGCATGCATGGGACACTGTGAGGAAGGGGCAGCATGCATGGGACATTGGGGGGAGGGGGCAGCATGCATGGGACGTTGTGAGGAGGGGGAAGCATGCATGGGACATTGTGAGGAGGGGGCAGCATGCATGGGACAATGAGAGGAGGGGGCAGCATGCATGGGACATTGTGAGGAGGGGGCAGCATGCATGGGACATTGTGAGGAGGGGGCAGCATGCATGGGACATTGTGAGGAGGGGGCAGCATGCATGGGACACTGTGAGGAGGGGGCAGCATGCATGGGACATTGTGAGGAGGGGACAGCATGCATGGGACATTGTGAGGAGGGGACAGCATGCATGGGACATTGTGAGGAGGAGGCAGCACGCATGGGACATTGTGAGGAGGGAGCAGCATGCATGGGACATTGGGAGGAGGGGCAGCATGCATGGGACATTGGGGGGAGGGGGCAGCATGCATGGGACGTTGTGAGGAGGAGGCAGCATGCATGGGACATTGTGAGGAGGGGCAGCATGCATGGGACATTGTGAGGAGGGGGCAGCATGCATGGGACACTGTGAGGAGGGGGCAGCATGCATGGGACATTGTGAGGAGGGGGCAGCATGCATGGGACACTGTGAGGAAGGGGCAGCATGCATGGGACATTGGGGGGAGGGGGCAGCATGCATGGGACGTTGTGAGGAGGGGGCAGCATGCATGGGACACTGTGAGGAAGGGGCAGCATGCATGGGACATTGGGGGGAGGGGGCAGCATGCATGGGACGTTGTGAGGAGGGGGCAGCATGCATGGGACATTGTGAGGAGGGGGCAGCATGCATGGGACAATGAGAGGAGGGGGCAGCATGCATGGGACATTGTGAGGAGGGGGCAGCATGCATGGGACATTGTGAGGAGGGGGCAGCATGCATGGGACATTGTGAGGAGGGGGCAGCATGCATGGGACACTGTGAGGAGGGGGCAGCATGCATGGGACACTGTGAGGAGGGGGCAGCATGCATGGGACATTGTGAGGAGGGGACAGCATGCATGGGACATTGTGAGGAGGAGGCAGCACGCATGGGACATTGTGAGGAGGGAGCAGCATGCATGGGACATTGGGAGGAGGGGCAGCATGCATGGGACATTGTGAGGGGGGACAGCATGCATGGGACATTGTGAGGAGGGAGCAGCATGCATGGGACACTGTGAGGAGGGGGCAGCATGCATGGGACACTGTGAGGAGGGGGCAGCATGCATGGGACACTGTGAGGAGGGGGCAGCATGCATGGGACACTGTGAGGAGGGGGCAGCATGCATGGGACATTGGGAGGAGGGGGCAGAATGCATGGGACATTGTGAGGAGGAGGCAGCATGCATGGGACATTGTGAGGAGGGGGCAGCATGCATGGGACATTGTGAGGAGGGGGCAGCATGCATGGGACACTGTGAGGAGGGGGCAGCATGCATGGGACATTGTGAGGAGGGGGCAGCATGCATGGGACACTGTGAGGAAGGGGCAGCATGCATGGGACATTGGGGGGAGGGGGCAGCATGCATGGGACGTTGTGAGGAGGGGGCAGCATGCATGGGACATTGTGAGGAGGGGGCAGCATGCATGGGACAATGAGAGGAGGGGGCAGCATGCATGGGACATTGTGAGGAGGGGGCAGCATGCATGGGACATTGTGAGGAGGGGGCAGCATGCATGGGACACTGTGAGGAGGGGGAAGCATGCATGGGACATTGTGAGGAGGGGGCAGCATGCATGGGACAATGAGAGGAGGGGGCAGCATGCATGGGACATTGTGAGGAGGGGGCAGCATGCATGGGACATTGTGAGGAGGGGGCAGCATGCATGGGACACTGTGAGGAGGGGGCAGCATGCATGGGACATTGTGAGGAGGGGGCAGCATGCATGGGACATTGTGAGGAGGGGGCAGCATGCATGGGACACTGTGAGGAGGGGGCAGCATGCATGAGACACTGTGAGGAGGGGGCAGCATGCATGGGACATTGAGAGGAGGGGGCAACATGCATGGGACATTGTGAGGAGTGGGCAGCATGCATGGACACTGTGAGGAGGGGGCAGCATGCATGGACACTGTGAGGAGGGGGCAGCATGCATGAGACATTGTGAGGAGGGGGCAGCATGCATGGACACTGTGAGGAGGGGGCAGCATGCATGGGACATTGTGAGGAGGGGGCAGCATGCATGGGACATTGTGAGGAGGGGGCAGCATGCATGGGACATTGGGAGGAGGGGCAGCATGCATGGGACATTGTGAGGAGGGGGCAGCATGCATGGGACATTGTGAGGAGGGGGCAGCATGCATGAGACATTGTGAGGAGGGGGCAGCATGCATGGACACTGTGAGGAGGGGGCAGCATGCATGGGACATTGTGAGGAGGGGGCAGCATGCATGGGACATTGTGAGGAGGGGGCAGCATGATGTGATGTCAATGTGCAGATCATATTTCATAATTGAGGAAGGTGTGGTGGGTATAATTTATAAGGGAGGGCAGTGTGTAGTTTATTTGGGGCAGTGTCACAGTCACAGTATATAAGTGGGGACGGTGTGGTGGGAATATTTTATACTCGTGCTATGTTTTTATGTGCCCGTGGTGATCCCCATTGGTGGGGGGGGGGTAGTGCCCTTCGTTTCTCATTGATACTTTTTCAAGTGTTTTACAGAGTAGATCTGCCTTAAACAGATCTCGTGTGCGAAAACTCATAGTGTTACGTTGTCACTAAGGGGCGCGACCACTTAAAGTGCCTAGGGCAGCATGAAGGCAAAATACAGCCCTGGTGTCGGGGGTGTTGTTACTGCCTCTGCTCGCTATATAATGGGAGCTGACCACTGTGGGGCATCTGGGAATATCTGCGAGCGAGGCATCTGAGTACCACTGTGGGGCATCTGGGGACCGCTGCGGGGCATCTGGGAATTACCGAGAGCTAGGCATCTGAGTACCACTGCGGGGCATCTGGGGACCACTGCGGGGCATCTGGGGACCACTGCGGGGCATCTGGGGACCACTGCGGGGCATCTGGGGACCACTGGGGGACATCTGGGAATCACTGGGGGGCATCTGGCCGGGGACCACTGAGGGGCATCCGGCCGGGGACGATTGCAGGGCATCTGGCTGGGGACCACTGAGGGGCATCTGGGGACCACTGCGGGGCATCTGGGGACCACTGCGGGGCATCTGGCTGGGGATCACTGCGGGGCATCTGGGGACCACTGCGGGGCATCTGGGGACCACTGCGGGGCATCTGGGGACCACTGCGGGGCATCTGGGGATCACTGCGGGGCATCTGGCTGGGGATCACTGCTGGGCATCTGGGGACCACTGCAGGGCATCTGGCTGGGGATCACTGCGGGGCATCTGGGGACCACTGCGGGGCATCTGGGGACCACTGCGGGGCATCTGGCTGGGGATCACTGCGGGGCATCTGGGGATCACTGCGGGGCATCTGGGGCTAATGATTGGACGCTCAGGGGCACATCACACCATACAAGCTACATTTCGTGCCGGCAGTGGCAGATAAACACCGCTTACCATGGTGGCCCCTCAGTACTGTATTAGGGCCCCTCATACACTGTCATGTCTATGCAGCATTACCGGCGTATTGCATAGCTCACGGCTGCTTCGTCCCTCTTCTGCCACTTGTGGCTCCAGTCACACACGGGCAAGCGCCCTATCCCCATAGCAACCATGGCAGCCATGTAACTATGGTAAACGCCACTACTGCTGCCCCGGAAATGCTTCTGGCCGACACTCCCCCTATGCCTTGCACAGTGGCTCCTCCCACCACTCGCTTCCCGTCCCTTTTTATTTTTTTTAAACCAGTCCCTGAAATCCGCGTTCACCCATTGTGAGGAGAACGCCGGGCACGTCAGCCAATCACAGCCAGCCACGCTCCTAGCGCTCGGCGCCGTACATGGAAGGAGCGGATTGGCCAGCAGTGACAGCGACACGCTGTGCGAGGAGGGAGCGCATTGGCTGGTTATTGTGCGTGGTCAGCTACCATTGGAGGACGCTTGGAGTCCGCCCGGTGCCTGTCAGGGGGAGATATTAAAGCTTAGAGGCGGTCCGGGAGCTGCAGTTGTCGGTAAAGAACAAGGAGGCCTGGAGTGTGCGCCCGGAGCTGTCACCATGAGGAAGCTGTGGGCTATTGGCCTGTGCGTCGTGCTCCTGGCATGTGGTGAGTGCAGTGTGAGGGAAGTGCTGGGGCAGTCCGTGCAGGGCGCTTTCTAGAAGCTTCCTGTCCGGCTTCCATCAGTAGGAGGAGGATCTGGAAGTGTCTTCATCTGAGTGCATGCCATCCCCTCAGCGCCCTGTTATTGGGGTGCGGGTACAATGGAGCTGCTTGTATGACAGTCATAGCCGCCTCACCCCTCATGGCAGGGCTCCTGTATCTGCACTGGGCTCCATAGCTGAGCTGCCATGCCCTCTGTGCCAGGCTGGGGATTCATGTGCTGGGCTCCATAGCTGAGCTGCCATATCTCCTGTGCCAGGCTGGGGATTCATGCGCTGGGCTCCATAGCTGCCATGCCCTCTGTGCCAGGCTGGGGATTCATGCACTGGGCTCCATAGCTGCCATGCCCTCTGTGCCAGGCTGGGGATTCATGCACTGGGCTCCATAGCTGCCATGCCCTCTGTGCCAGGCTGGGGATTCATGCACTGGGCTCCATAGCTGCCATGCCCTCTGCCAGGCTGGGGATTCATGCACTGGGCTCCATAGCTGCCATGCCCTCTGTGCCAGGCTGGGGATTCATGCACTGGGCTCCATAGCTGCCATGCCCTCTGTGCCAGGCTGGGGATTCATGTGCTGGGCTCCATAGCTGAGCTGCCATATCTCCTGTGCCAGGCTGGGGATTCATGCGCTGGGCTCCATAGCTGAGCTGCCATGCCCTCTGTGCCTGGCTGGGGATTCATGCACTGGGCTCCATAGCTGCCATGCCCTCTGTGCCAGGCTGGGGATTCATGCACTGGGCTCCATAGCTGCCATGCCCTCTGTGCCAGGCTGGGGATTCATGCACTGGGCTCCATAGCTGCCATGCCCTCTGTGCCAGGCTGGGGATTCATGCACTGGGCTCCATAGCTACCATGCCCTCTGTGCCGGGCTGGGGATTCATGCGCTGGGCCCCATAGCTGAGCTGCCATGCCCTCTGTGCCTGGCTGGGGCATTCATGCGCTGGGCTCCATAGCTGAGCTGCCATGCCCTCTGTGCCTGGCTGGGGCATTCATGCGCTGGGCTCCATAGCTGAGCTGCCATGCCCTCTGTGCCTGGCTGGGGCATTCATGCGCTGGGCTCCATAGCTGAGCTGCCATGCCCTCTGTGCCTGGCTGGGGCATTCATGCGCTGGGCTCCATAGCTTAGCAGCCACTTGTTGTCCCCTTTGTTTTCAGGGGTCAATGCCTTATTACAAAGTGACCATAGCTGGATCTCATTAGTCTGTCACCTGATGGCTTATGTTAAAGTGCCTCTCCACCTGACTGCTATCCCCATCCTCCAATACTGCCTCTGACTGGCTCTCCTTACAGCAAGCTGTTGGAACTGAGTGTTTAGAGTTCTGTATTCTGAAGATCTCTAGGTAGCTGGACTTCCAGAAGGGAAGAGGTTGCTCAAATATTTCACCTTGCATGTTCTGTATCCATCCTTAGATAAAAGGATTAAAATATTAAATTGTAACCTTTCTTTTCATTTCTTTTATTGATCAATATTACACATGAAAATAAGCAGCTTTGTAATACATCTTATCAGACAAATGTTTGGGGTTTTTTTTTATTGCCAGTATTGATCAGTTATTATCAAAATTCTCAGTTCTGCAGTAAAATCCGTATTCAGTGAAGCCTTTCCCATTACTGAGATAGGAGATGGTGCTGATGAGATTCTATGATGGGAGGAGCTAGAGGCAGAGCTCCGCCTCTTCTCTGCATAGAATCTCATCAGCACAATCTGCCATCTCAGTAATGGGAAAGGCTTCACTGAATACAGATTTTACCTCCGAATTCAGAATTTTGATGATTGATCAATTCTGACAGAGAAAGATTTGTCTGATCTGAGATATATTAGAGTTGCTTATTTTTATGTGGACTATTGCTATATTGCATACATGCTGAGATGCACATGGCCGACTTCTACTGCCTTCATTGACTGTGACTGTGTGAAGTAGCCAAGCACTGTACATTGCAGTCCCATAGACAATGAAAGGAACCATGGTTGAGCATGTGCACTTTAAATTCATTCTACATGGGGCTCTGCTTAGCCTGGGTGCCAAGCCCTGTTATCATAATCGTAGAGGGTCCCAGCAGATCAAACCGCTAGTAATCGGTAAGTTATTCTCGTCCTATTGATGGGGATAGCTTAATATTTTGGGAATAACTCTTTAAAGTACACTATTCACCAGAATTTTCCTAAATAACCTAAAGCCAGTGCTGTACTGGCACTATCATGCTGATTCTATACATACCATTAGTGGTCAGCTCGGATATATAGGTTTTGAAACACAAGCAAACTTTGTAAAATGAGCAGCTTTTTGAATGACCGCAGCTGCTGATCAGCTAATAGCTGGAGTGGGTATTCATGGTGATTCCTAACCCCCTGCCTCTTGTTCCTTTCCCAATCTGTTATTTATGCTAAGTGGCTAGAAGGACCTGTGCTGATGTCATACCCATGTGACCAGAAGGGTCGGGCCCTCAGCCAACAGAAAATGTTGCTTCCTGGTATCCGCTATGTTGGGTGAGACCCCGCCCCTTCAGGTCACATGGGCATGACATCAGCACAGGTTCTTCTAGCAGTTAATAAAACAATTCTATAATAGAATTAGCATAAATAATGGGGAGGACACACAGGCAGGGATCAGGAATCACTATAAATACCCACCCCAGCTATCAGCTGATCCTCAGCTGCTGCCACTCCGATGCTCATTTTCCAACCTTTACTTGCTTGGGTTTCAAAACCTATACATCTGAGCTCACCACTACAGATATGTATAGAATCAGCCTGATGGTGCCAGTATAGCACTGGCTTTAGGTTATATAGGAAAATCCTAGTGATTGGTGCGCTTTAAAGCATCTACACTTGTTTGTAATATAATAGTAATAGAAATCAGTGAGTCGTACTTAATTCGGATGTGAATTGCCCCAATGTCCTGGCTACTGTAAGTTTCTGACATCTTGTTTATTAAATGCTCAATCCCAATTTGAGAGGCATTTTCTAGGAACTCTCTTGTTCCAGTCCTCTGGTTATTCCTTCTGACTGTATATAAATTGATGACCAGGTGAAACATGTTCTTCTTAAGGGAAATCTGTCATGTTAAAAATGGAAGGTATCTGATCACCTGGAACCATGTTAGGAAGCAGGAGGAGTTGGTCAGATTGATAGACATTTCTCTGAGAAAAGTTAAGGTAAAACTTGCTTTTCTTCATTGAAATCTTTGGTGTTTCTAGACCTGAGTCCAGTGGGCAGTGCTTTTCAGTGATTGATTGCTATCTATCCATGGACAGGTAAAAGGGAAGACTGTCAATCACTATTAGGACCGCCCACTGGACGCCTATGTTTATAAACACCAGGATTTTGATGAATAAAATACAATTATACTAAATATACTTCCACAATCCTATATATCATCTTGTCCACAGATCGTACTGTACAACATGACAGGTTCTTTTATTTTAAATGATATTCTTTCCTACTGGCCCATTTAACTGGAAGTGTTGAGTCTTCCTAGGATTCATTTATAACTTCATAAAGGAATATAAAATAAAAACTAAACCATACAAGAGATGCCATACATCTGTGGCCCAAAACTTTGTAGAGAAAAAAATACCGTGCTCATTGTCAGCTTGTTTGGCATGCTGGGACATCGTATGCCACGTTCACACTAGCACATGTCATGACCTATATAGGGGCCCCAATGCCTGGACTAACTGCGGGTCTCTTGACATGACCTTGCAACCTGAGACGTCTAGTCCAGGCATTGTAGTCCATATACGCACCATGAAATGCGGCCTTACACAGCAGTCCAGGAGCCGCTGGTAGTCTTCTGCTTCACAAAGGTATACATAACCTGGCACATCACCCTCCAGCATACTGAATGCAATGTTCATGCAGTTTCTGCCTTTTTAACTGAACATTTTCAAGGACAAACCACTAAACTATTGTTTCCTATAAAAATGTCTTGCAGTGTCTGTCAGAGCGGAGGAGGATGATGATGTAGACATCGATGGAACTGTGGAAGATGACCTGGGAAAAAGCCGAGACGGGTCACGGACAGATGATGAAGTAGTAAGCAGGTCTGTCTCATGAGTTGTGCTAACATTACATAATGCAAATCTCACAGCTGATGTGTTCATAGGCAAATCTAATGTAAGAAAATGGTTACTGCATCTCGTGTCACTAGATCACACACAAGCTTGGCTGAGCATCTAATAATTGCTGTCCACTTCCTTTATATAGAGAGGAGGAAGCCATCCAACTAGATGGGCTCAATGCTGCGCAGATTAAGGAGATCCGAGAGAAATCTGAAAAGTTTGCATTTCAGGCAGAAGTGAACAGGATGATGAAACTGATCATTAACTCTCTGTACAAGAACAAAGAGGTAACAGTCATATTATGCTGCTGTGCATCACTTCAAGCGCTGATAATAGCAACTATACTCATTACAATTATTCCCCCCCAGATTTTCCTTAGGGAGTTGATCTCCAATGCTTCGGATGCGCTTGACAAGATCCGTCTCATGTCTTTGACTGATGACAATGCCCTTGCTGCTAATGAAGAATTGACTATTAAAATAAAGGTACACTATCATTGTGTTAGATGCTTACCTAGTGCGGAGCTATTTAAAGCTAATCTGTCACCAGGTTTTTGCTACCCCATATAAGCAGTTAACATTTAGGGGCAGACAGATTCCATTGATATTACTTACTGGGGTGCTTGCTGCAATGTTGGATTAACCCCTTCACCCCCAAGCAGTCTTTTTTATTTATTTATTTATTTATTTATTTTTTTCCCCACTCCCCTTCTTCCTAGAGCCGTAACTTTTTTTTTTTTTTTTTTTTTTTTCTGTCAACCTTGCCATATGAGAGCTTATGTTTTTTTGCGGGACGAGTTCTACTCTTAAATGAAACCAGAAGTTTTACCATATAGTGTACTGGAAAACTGCAAAAAAAAAAAATTCCAAGTGCAATTGCATGATTGTTTTTGGGATATTTTATTCAGTGTTCACTATATGGTAAACCTGATGTCTCAGTGTGATGCCTCAGGTCGGTACGAGTTTGTAGACACCAAACAAGTATAGGTTTACTTCTATCTAAGGGGTTAAAAAAAATTAACAAGTTTGTCCAAAAAGGCGCACTTTTTGCACTTTTTTTTTTTTGTGACCCGTAGTGTTCTCATTTTTTCGGGATCTATGGCTCAGTGATGGCTTATTTTTGCGTCTCAAACTGACGTTTTTAATGGTACCACTTTTGCACAGAAGTGCCGTTTTGATCGGCTGTTGTTGCATTTTGTGCAAAATTCACAGCGACAAAACTTAATTTTGGCGTTTGGAATTTTTTTGCCGCTACACAGTTAACCAATCAAATTAATTTATTTTCTACTTTGATAGATCGGGTGTTTCTGAATGCGGCGATACCAAATGTGTGTATTTATTTTTTTTAACCCTTTCATTTTCAATGGGGGGTGACTTGAACTTTAAGGTTTTATTTTAAAACTAAGCCGCACATGTCTACTGTTCAAATCAGCTGATATGTGCAGCGATCGCTGCCAGTGGCAGCTGGCACTCATTAGCCTGACACGATCCATGATGTACCCAATACATCCTGTCGTGTAGAGGTAAAATGATTATTTGCAATAGATCTACCAGTTCTCTGAATGCTTAGCTCTGTATAATCCCGTTAACTCCACTGATCAGTAACTTTCTGCCTCTGCACAGTGTACACGGAAAATTCCCAATCAGTGGTGTAGGCAGGGTTTTCCAGAGCTCATGAATATGGAGTACTAGATGGTAGCAAGTTTACTAGTCCTCTAGTGGTTATCTCCCGCTAATAAAACTTTGTAATCAAAACGATAGCAAGCATCCCAGAAAGTGATGCATTACTGGAATCTGGGTCTCTGTCTATACATCATGCCTCTCAGATTTGGTGAGGAAAAACCTGGTGACATTCCCTTTCTGCTTTTGATGAAGTGGTCACAAATAGTGTACAATGTGGTTATGTTGAGCAATGTTATTGGTGTTGCATATTGTTTTTTGAGTCTGTAATCTTACATTTAGCTAATCTCTTTGCATCTTTCCCTTAGTGTGATAAAGAAAAGAATATGCTGCATATTACAGATACTGGCATTGGCATGACAAAGGATGAGCTTGTAAGGAATTTGGGAACAATTGCTAAATCCGGCACTAGTGAATTTTTGAATAAGTTCACAGAAGCCCAAGAGGAAGGGCAGTCTACATCGGAGCTCATCGGCCAGTTTGGTGTTGGCTTCTATTCTGCTTTCTTAGTTGCAGATCGTGTGATCGTAACATCAAAACATAATAACGATACACAACACATTTGGGAGTCTGACTCCAATGAGTTCTTTGTGACAGATGATCCTCGCGGTGACACACTGGGCAGAGGCACAACTATCACGTAAGTTGGATGGATGTTTGAGGAACATGATGGGCTTTCTGAATATAAAGCCTAATCACTATACAAGGATTTTGTTTTTGTAAGACAATGTTTTCATTCATCACCATTTTGTAAGATATCTGCTTAGTGTTTCCAGCTGACTAAAGATTGGCTTTATCCATCCTGCGTTTGTAGGAGTGGAAACCACAATCTATTTCCGATTACACTCTTAAAGAGGTTGTTTGATACCAGGATAACCCCTATAGATTTCATGTTTCCCCCAGGTAAAACTAACTATTATACTCTCCTCCCATACTTGTTTCAATCATCCAGCAGTGTCCAGAATTGCTTTGCTGGGCTCACATGGGGTTGTGACATCAAGTCCTGCTTCCAATCAGCGCTGGCTTCCTTCTCCCTGCCTTGGGGAGAGCCCCGGTAATGCGATCCTGGATACTGCTGGAAGGGTGCTGTTACAGGAGGTGAGTATATAGTATTAGTTTTACCTGGGTGAAACATGGAATCAAAAGGGGTTATCCTAGTAGTGGACACCCCCCCACCCCCAACCTCCCCCTTTTTAAACTTCATGTACACACTTTAGAAAAAAAGCTGGCTATTTCTTGGTCAACAAAGCCACTAACTTGGATATAGATTAGTTCTGGCAAACGTGAAATGAATGAAGACTATTGCCTTCTCAATACTAATGAAAAAATTCCTCTTTTATTAGCTTGGTCTTGAAGGAAGAAGCAACTGATTATCTTGAACTGGAAACAATTAAATCTCTTGTGAGGAAATATTCCCAGTTTATCAACTTCCCCATATATGTCTGGAGCAGTAAGGTAAGGACCTGTTTAGTGCATCTTGACTTGTGTGGGTATACCCCTAAATACCGTATTTTGTTTTATAAGATTCACCGGATTATAAGATGCACCCCAAATTTAGAGAGCCAAACAAAGGGGTTGAAAATGGGGTCAATCTTATAATATAGTGGTGTCTTACCATCTGGGGCAACAGCGGTGGTGGAATGAGGTCACAGGAGGCAGAGGTGGTGGTGAAGGGTAATGCTTTGGGTGGTGTGGCAGTTGCCTCGGCCATCCAGAAAATGTCGGCTTTGTGGGCGTCAAGGAAATGGCACATAGTCGGCACGTGCACAGATTGCGTTCTCGGCTGTCATTGAGCTGAGAGCTAAATATGTGTTGTGCTGATTCTGGGTGCCATTTCTTTGAAGCAAACACCGCTGACCCCTTCTGGATGGCTCCTGCCTTGCAGCACCGCACTACTCTGCCCCTGCCTCCTATGACCACCTCCCGATAAGTTACAATCGAATTATAAGACACACTCCTCATTTCTTTGTCGCTCCATTGGGAGACCCAGACAATTGGGTGTATAGCTTCTGCCTCCGGAGGCCACACAAAGTATTACACTTTAAAAAGTGTAACCCCTCCCCTCTGCCTATACACCCTCCCGTGCATCACGGGCTCATCAGTTTTATGCTTTGTGTTGAAGGAGGCACACATTCACTCAAGCTCCCATTTTAGTCAGCAGCAGCTGCTGATTGTATCGGATGGAAGAAAAGAGGGCCCCCAACAGGGCCCCCGGCATGCTCCCTTCTCACCCCTCTAAGTCGGCGGTGCTGTTAAGGTTGAGGTACCCATTGCGGGTACAAAGGCTGGAGCCACATGCCGTTTTTCCTTCACCATCCCTTAGAGGCTCTGGGAGAAGTGGGATCCTAACCGGTCACCATTCACTGGGACCGGGCTCCCTCCGCAGCCCCTGGGGGAATCTGCCGGACAGGAGACTGGGTATCATCAGGGACAGGCCCTGCATCTAAAAGGTACTCTGTCCCCTTGGGGACGGTGCATGGAGCGCCTGTGTCAGACGCTGCAGCGGCTGCTGTTTGTGACGACCATGACTACCGCGCCGACCGTGCTTGTTTGCCGGCCGCGTTATTAAATTTAGTCCCCGGCTTCATGCGGCCTAGTACCATAACTCCCGCCCCCGGGCCTGCCAGTCAGGGGTAAGGGTGGGACGGTGGACTGGATGTCGGCAGTGAGGGCTGGAGCATACTTAGGTGTCCTCCTCCCCCCTCACTGATCACTGTGGGGCACCAGATTCCCGCACTTTATTAGTCACCGGCTACGGCTCCCTCCTCCCCTGAGAGCTCCGGCAGCCATTTTTACAATCACTTCTGCCGGTGGAGGATTTCAGAACGAGCTCTGCAGCTCTGGGAGGCCCAGGCAGGGAATCTGGTGGACACACACCGCTTTGGGCGGTTGGTAAGCCACACCGGTTACCTGGTGCTGGCCCCCCTAGGGTGCTGAAGTGTGTGTGAATGTGTGTGTGTGAATGTGAATGTGTGTGTGTGTGTGTGAATGTGTGTGTGTGTGTGTGAATGTGTGTGTGTATAATGTGTGTATAATGTGTGTATAATGTGTGTATAATGTGTGTATAATGTGTGTATAATGTGTGTATAATGTGTGTATAATGTGTGTATAATGTGTGTATAATGTGTGTATAATGTGTGTATAATGTGTGTATAATGTGTGTATGTGTGAGTATAATGTGTGAATGTGTGTGTATAATGTGTGAATGTGTGTGTATAATGTGTGAATGTGTGTGTGTGTGTGTGTGTGTGTGTGAGTGTGTGTATATAATATATGTAATTTTCTCTGTTCGGCAGCATTGTTTTGCTTTTGGTTATATACCCTCAGTGATCACTCTCAGAGGAGACAACAGCATGTCGTCCGCAAAGAGCAAGGGTGCCAAGACACAGGGTTATTTTGCAACCTGTACCTCTTGTGCGGCTATCTTACCTGCAGGTTCCACCTACCCTCACTGCTCACAGCAATGCTCGGCCCCTGTGGCACTCACTCAGCCGGAGCCTCGGGCACTGGTGGGACCCTCGGCTCAGGTAGAACCGCCGGCTTCCACTGTCCAGGTGGCAGGGACAGAGTTTGCAGTTTTGGCTGAGAAACTCTGAGTCGCTTTCACAATCCATGGCTCAGTCTATGGACAGATGGTCTGCTAAGATACTAGAAGCCTTGCAGTCCAGATCGGTACTTACACAGGCCCCGGGCACTGTGAGTTCATCGCCCCCAGGCCCCTCTCGGTCTGCGCAGCAGAGTGCTCCTGGGGTGACACCTAGGTCCCACGGGGAGGACTCCGACACGGACTGCAGTCCCAGACCGGCTAAGCGGGCTCGCTGGGAACCTTCCCCGACTTCATCACGCTTTTCGGGGTCTCAGCTTGAGGACTCTCTGGAGGATGAAGCGGAGGTCGCAGCTCAGGGCTCTGATCCTGACATTGCTCTCAATCTTGATACACCTGAAGGGGATGCCATAGTAAATGACCTTATAGTGTCCATCAACCAGGTGCTAGATCTTTCTCCCCCAACTCCACCTATAGAGGAGTCGGCTTCGCAGCAGGAGAAACACCAGTTTAGGTTTCCCAAACGTACACGGAGTGCGTTTTTCGATCACTCTAACTTCAGAGATGCTGTCCAGAAGCACAGAGCATTTCCGGACAAGCGCTTTACTAAGCGCCTTAATGACACACGTTACCCCTTCCCCCCCTGACGTAGTTAAGGGTTGGGCTCAGTGTCCCAAGGTGGATCCTCCAGTCTCTAGACTGGCAGCTAGATCCGTAGTATCAGTGGCAGATGGTTCATCGCTCAAGGATGCCACTGACAGGCAAATAGAGCTCCTGATGAAATCCATCTATGAAGCCATAGGCGCGTCTTTTGCCCCGGCCTTTGCAGCCGTGTGGGCACTCCAAGCTATCTCAGCTTGTCTGTCTGAGATTAATGCGGTCACACGTACCTCTGCTCCGCAAGTTGCGTCTTTGACTTCGCAGGCGTCGGTATTTTCATCCTACGCCATGAATGCCGTCCTGGACTCTGCGAGCCGTACAGCGGTAGCGTCCGCCAATTCGGTGGCAGTCCGCAGGGCCATGTGGCTACGCGAATGGAAGGCAGACTCTGCTTCCAAGAAGTTCTTAACCGGTTTGCCATTTTCTGGCGACCGTTTGTTTGGCGAGCGATTGGATGAAATTATTAAACAATCCAAGGGAAAGGACTCGTCCTTAGCTCAGCAACGAAAAATTCAATCGAGGTTTCGGTCCTTTCGGCCCTCAGCCAGGTCCCAATCCTCCACGTCCAACAGGCCAGAGAAGGGCCAGAGGAACTCTTATGCATGGCGGTCTAAGTCACGTCCTCCAAAGACCGCCGGAGGAACCGTCTCCAAGGCGGCCTCCTCATGACTTTCGGCCTCCCCAAACCGCATCCTCGGTCGGTGGCAGGCTCTCCCGCTTTTGCGACGCCTGGTGGCCACATGTCCAAGACCGATGGGTGAGAGACATTCTGTCTCACGGTTACAGGATAGAGCTCAGCTCTCGTCCTCCGACTCGTTTCTTCAGAACATCTCCTCCCCCCGAGCGAGCTGATGCACTTTTTCAGGCGCTGAACACTCTGAAGGCAGAAGGAGTTGTGACCCCCGTTCCCCTTCAAGAACGTGGTCGCGGTTTTTACTCCAACTTGTTCGTGGTGCCAAAAAAGGACGGATCATTCCGTCCCGTTCTGGACCTCAAACTGCTCAACAGACACGTGAGAACCAGACGGTTTCGGATGGAATCTCTCCGCTCTGTCATCGCTTCGATGTCCCAAGGAGACTTCCTAGCATCAATCGACATCAGGGATGCTTATCTCCATGTGCCGATTGCACCAGACCATCGCTTCCTGCGTTTCGCCATCGGGGACGAACACCTTCAGTTTGTGGCACTGCCTTTCGGCCTGGCGACAGCCCCACGGGTCTTCACCAAGGTCATGGCATCAGTGGTGGCGGTCCTACACTCTCAGGGCCACTCGGTGATCCCTTACTTAGACGATCTCCTAGTCAAGGCACCCTCCTGGGTGGCATGTCAACACAGCCTGACCATTGCTCTGGAGACTCTCTCCAGAGGTTCGGGTGGATCATCAATTTCCCAAAGTCAAAATTGACACCGACCCAATCACTGACTTACCTCGGGATGGAGTTTCATACTCTCTCAGCGATAGTCAAGCTTCCGCTGGACAAACAGCGTTCGCTGCAGACAGGGGTGCACTCTCTTCTTCGGGCCCAGTCACACCCCTTGAGGCGCCTCATGCACTTCCTAGGGAAGATGGTGGCAGCAATGGAGGCAGTTCCCTTTGCGCAGTTTCATCTGCGTCCACTTCAATGGGACATTCTCCGCAAATGGGACAGGAGGTCGACATCCCTAGACAGGAACGTCTCTTTCACTGGCAGCCAAAACCTCTCTTCAGTGGTGGCTTCTTCCCACTTCTTTGTCGAAGGGAAAATCCTTCCTGCCCCCATCCTGGGCTGTGGTCACGACGGACGCGAGTCTGTCAGGGTGGGGAGCGGTCTTTCTCCACCACAGGGCTCAGGGAACCTGGACTCAGCCAGAGTCCTCCCTTCAGATCAATGTTCTGGAGATAAGGGCAGTGTATCTAGCCCTAAAGGCGTTCCATCGGTGGCTGGAGGGCAGGCAGATCCGCATACAGTCGGACAACGCCGCAGCGGTCGCGTACATCAACCACCAGGGCGGCACACGCAGTCGTCAAGCCTTCCAAGAAGTTCGGCGGATTCTGCTGTGGGCGGAGGCCACAGCCTCCACCATCTCCGCATTTCACATCCCGGGCGTAGAAAACTGGGAAGCAGACTTTCTCAGTCGCCAGGGCATGGACGCAGGGGAATGGTCTCTTCACCCGGACGTGTTCCAAGAGATCTGTTGCCGCTGGGGAACGCCGGACATCGACCTCATGGCGTCTCTGCACAACAACAAAGTCCCGGCATTCATGGCACGGTCTCAAGATCACAGAGCTCTGGCGGCGGACGCATTAGTTCAGAATTGGTCGCAGTTTCGACTGCCCTATGTATTTCCTCCTCTGGCACTGCTGCCCAGAGTGTTACGCAAGATCAGGTCTGACTGCCGCCGCGCCATCCTCGTCGCTCCAGACTGGCCGAGGAGGTCGTGGTACCCGGATCTGTGGCACCTCACGGTGGGTCAACCGTGGGCACTTCCAGACCGACCAGACTTGCTGTCTCAAGGGCCATTTTTCCATCTGAATTCTGCAGTCCTCAACCTGACTGTGGCCATTGAGTCCTGGCTCCTAGCGTCCTCAGGGTTTTCTCAAGATGTCATTGCCACTATGAGACAGGCCAGGAAACCAACGTCCGCCAAAATCTATCACAGGGCTTGGAGGATCTTCTTATCCTGGTGCGCTGATCGGGGTTTTACCCCCTGGCCGTTTGCCTTACCCACTTTTCTTTCCTTCAATCCGGAATGGACAAGGGTTTGTCTCTCGGCTCTCTCAAGGGCCAAGTATCGGCGCTTTCCGTGTTTTTTCAAAAGCTTCTAGCCAGGCTTCCGCAGGTCCGCACGTTCCTGCAGGGAGTTTGCCACATAGTCCCACCTTACAAGCGTCCGCTGGAACCCTGGGATCTTAACAGGGTGCTAACGGCTCTTCAGAAACCACCTTTCGAGCCGCTGCGGGATGTCTCTTTATCACGTCTTTCGCAGAAGGTGGCCTTCCTAGTGGCAGTCACATCACTTCGGAGAGTGTCTGAGCTAGCAGCGCTGTCATGCAAAGCCCCCTTCCTGGTGTTTCACCAGGATAAGGTGGTTCTGCGTCCGGTCCCGGAATTTCTCCCTAAGGTGGTATCCCCTTTTCATCTCAATCAGGATATCTCCTTACCTTTTTGCCCTCATCCAGTTCACCAATGTGAAAAGGATTTGCACTTGTTAGATCTCGTGAGAGCACTCCGGCTCTACGTGTCTCGCACGGCGCCCCTGTGCCGTTCTGATGCGCTCTTTGTCCTTGTCGCTGGCCAGCGTAAGGGGTCGCAGGCTTCCAAGTCAACCTTGGCTCGGTGGATCAAGGAACCGATTCTTGAAGCCTACCGTTCTTCTGGGCTTCCGATTCCTTCAGGGCTGAAAGCCCATTCTACCAGAGCCGTGGGTGCATCCTGGGCATTGCGGCACAGGGCTACGGCTCAGCAGGTGTCAGGCGGCTACCTGGTCTAGTCTGCACACTTTCACGAAACCCTATCAGGTGCATGCCTATGCTTCGGCAGATGCCAGCCTAGGTAGGCGAGTCCTTCAGGCGGCGGTTGCCCACCTGTAAGAGGGGGCCGTTTTTCGGCTCTTTTTATCGAGGTATTCTTTTACCCACCCAGGGACTGCTTTTGGACGTCCCAATTGTCTGGGTCTCCCAATGGAGCGACAAAGAAGGGAATTTTGTTTACTTACCGTAAATTCCTTTTCTTCTAGCTCCTATTGGGAGACCCAGCACCCGCCCCTGTTCCCTTCGGGCTGGTTGTTCTTTTGTGTACACATGTTGTTCATGTTGAATTGTTCTTTTGGTTCATGGTTTTCAGTTCTCCGAACATCCTTCGGATTGAATTTACCTTAGACCAATTTATAAGTTTCCTCCTTCCTGCTTTTGCACCAAAACTGAGGAGCCCGTGATGCACGGGAGGGTGTATAGGCAGAGGGGAGGGGTTACACTTTTTAAAGTGTAATACTTTGTGTGGCCTCCGGAGGCAGAAGCTATACACCCAATTGTCTGGGTCTCCCAATAGGAGCTAGAAGAAAAGGAATTTACGGTAAGTAAACAAAATTCCCTTCTTTCCTACCAACTTTTTGGAAGCAAAAATTCTGTTTATCTGAAAAATACAAGACTCAATGTGCTTCTTGTGATCTTTTCTAGACTGAGACTGTCGAAGAGCCACTTGATGAAGATGAAGCAGCAAAGGAGGAAAAGGAAGAAGAGACTGATGAAGAAGCTGCTGTTGAGGAGGAGGATGAAGAAAAGAAGCCCAAGACTAAAAAGGTCAGCTCTAGCACAGACAATATATCCCTTTAACCTTCTATTATATGCAGGGGATTCAGTAATGTCAGTCATGTCTTCCTGAATCTGGCATAGCATACAAGATCTAACATGAAAGTGATTGAGGGATTTCACCAGCACAAAACTCCAGGCATCTTGTTCTTTAAAATAAAACTTCTTTATTTCTTGTCATTAAAAAGTCCATGCTATAGTGGTTAAGCCCATGTTAGAGTTACTTTCTATGTATATGGACTGGCTCTCCAAACCTTTTCTCCGTGCACAGCCCAGGAATTTTGGCTTCCATTGCACAGGTGAGCTGGGCAAAAAACTTTTTTACTAAAGATCTAACATGAGTATTTCCACCCAGGTTGAGAAAACCATCTGGGACTGGGAGCTCATGAATGACATCAAGCCAATCTGGCAAAGGCCGTCAAAGGAAGTTGAGGAGGATGAATACAAAGCCTTCTACAAATCATTCTCCAAGGTGAGCTACATTCTCAGGTTAAAATTGGCAGCTCTTGAATTTCAGCCTTAGTGTTTCAACGCCTAATATTGAAAGGAAATACAACATTTCTATTTCTCTTCCAGGAAAGTGATGAACCCTTGGCTCACATCCACTTCACTGCAGAAGGAGAAGTCACTTTCAAGTCAATCTTGTTTATCCCCTCAAGTGCCCCACGAGGACTGTTTGATGAATATGGCTCTAAAAAGAGTGACTTTATTAAGGTAGATTTACACTTTTAAAGTGGTGCCACTTATTTACACCATGAAGAGATGGTATGTTTTCTAAATGGCAAATTCTTGTTCCAGCTTTATGTCAGACGAGTCTTTATAACTGATGACTTCCATGACATGATGCCCAAGTACTTGAACTTTGTCAAGGGAGTGGTAAGTTGGCCTTTTTACTTTATTTCTCCTCAAAGACTGGTTTAGCTACTCTGCCATATCTCTTGACCTGAGTGAACTGTCTCATTGGCATAGGTGAAGCAGTTGGCTCAGGTAAGGAGACCTAGCGGTCAGGCTGGGTCTTCGGATCCGAGCAATATCAATGTTTCATGGATGTGGGAAACTGGACGCCCCTTTTCCTGTTGCCTCCTAAAATAAAATCTGATTTTTTTTTTTTTTTTTTAATCCTGCAGGTTGATTCTGATGACTTGCCTCTTAATGTATCCAGAGAAACACTACAGCAGCACAAACTACTAAAGGTGTGTATTGATAGCATTAGATCTCTACCGTTATGTATGCTTAAGGAAGGAAGGAAAATCATATTTAGGTAATTTAGTAACTCTGCATTCAGTGTGGGAAAGTGACCTTACAGACATTGCATACATTTGCACTAAACTTGTGGGGGGGGTACCATTTTGTAAGTTGGTGACAATTTTCGCATATCCACACTCTCTTCTAATTTTATCTTTTTTCAAGGTTATACGAAAGAAACTGGTGCGTAAAACCCTAGACATGATCAAGAAAATCGCAGATGACAAATTCAATGATAAATTCTGGAAGGAATTTGGTACCAATGTTAAACTTGGCGTGATTGAAGACCATTCTAACCGAACCCGGTTGGCCAAGCTTCTCAGATTCCAGTCTTCTAACCACAAGACAGAGTTGACCAGCTTGGAGAGCTATGTGGAAAGAATGAAGGAGAAGCAAGATAAAATCTACTTTATGGCAGGGACCAGCAGGAAGGAGGTGACTTGTGCAGCTCTGCATTTCCCTTCATATTGCCTTGTAGGATGGATGTAAGAGCTCACTCTGGTTATATTTCTTAGGTGGAGACTTCTCCATTTGTTGAGCGTCTTCTGAAGAAGGGTTATGAAGTGGTGTTCCTTATTGAGCCTGTAGATGAGTACTGCATACAGGCATTGCCAGAGTTTGATGGCAAGAGGTTCCAGAATGTTGCCAAGGAAGGGCTGAAGTTTGATGAGAGTGAAAAGGCAAAAGAAGCCCGTGAAGCTTTGGAGAAGGAATATGAGCCTCTGTTAACATGGATGAAGGAAAAATCTCTTAAAGATCAGGTAGATTTAATACTTTTGCACATCCATTTTATTAATCTTTGTGGGAGGAAACCTAAGATTTATAATTTTTTTTATATTTTTTTTTTTTTTTTTTTTATTCCCATAAGATTGAAAAGGCCATCTTATCTCAGCGTTTGACACAATCTCCCTGTGCCCTTGTGGCAAGTCAGTATGGCTGGTCTGGCAATATGGAGAGGATAATGAAGGCTCAAGCATATCAGACTGGAAAAGACATTTCCACTAGGTTAGTCCCGGTTTCTTCATCCTTCTGCCTCCTGAGCAGGGCATATTTTGACTAGATGTAACAACTTGCCAAATGTGATATTTAAAAGGCATATCCATGTTATAGCAGTAGTAGCCCCTTTCAGCTTCCAGACCCGAGCCCATTGAAGGTGTTGTCTGGCCATTGCCTCAATTATGTAATCTTCATTTCAGCTATTACTCCAGCCAGAAGAAGACTCTTGAGGTTAATCCAAGGCATCCACTTATTAAAGATATGCTGAGAAGAGTAAAGGTAAGCAATACACTAGAACAGCCATTTCTTGTCTCAGACGGTCTTTCCTTTAGAATACAGGGGAATGATTAGACATTCTAAAAATTGTGCGATTACATTTATATGGCAGTTTCATGTTTGAAATGATGGAACTAAATCTGGTACTTCAATTACAGGAGAATGAAGACGACCAAACTGTGGCTGACCTTGCAGTTGTATTACTTGAGACTGCTACGTTGCGATCTGGATATCAATTACCAGACACCAAAGCATACGGAGACAGAATTGAAAGGATGTTGCGGCTAAGCTTAAATATTAACCTTGATGCACAGGTAATGGCTCTGGAATTTGCATGAATGTTTTTATAGAAATTTTATATACCATAGTGACTTGACTATCAGTTCTTGTAAGGGGGAAGAGGGGATTATTCATCCCAGTACTAAAAATCCCATTCACATATTGGCGTGACTACTATTTAAGGATGGATTCTGCATAAACTACAGATGAAATCTGACTCTAGTCCATGCATGTGAATTTATTAGCACTGTTCACACGCAGAAACTTTCCTAGAAGGTATTTGGTGATGCCATGAAAATAAGTATCATAGCACTTTTTTCAAATGGAAATTCTGCGGATTAGTATCATTGGATAACAGTGGGGCAGGACAAGGTGTTTTGGTGCCCAAAGCAAATTTACCCAGCTCTCTGACACATAAAAGAAAACAAAAAAAAAAACCAAATCACATTAAAGTGTGAATAAAAGCTTATATGACCTTGTCCTACGAGCACTTCATGGATGGTATCCAAATGTGGTGAAGACTAACCAAGGGAACAATGGAGTATGGCTTCACAGGCAAAATGATACTGAACTTAAGATGTTGCAAAGTATTAATTATATTTCCAATTTAACTGCAGTAATTAAAGGAAACCGGTCACCAGATTTGGGGCCTATAAGCTGCGGCCACCACCACTGGTCTCTTGTATACAGAATTTTAACATGCTGTATATAAGAGCCCAGGCTGCTGTGTAGCACAAACACTTTATAATACTCACCTAGAAGGTCGCTCTGGTGCAGACTGGTCAGATGGGTGCCTTCATTCTCTGGGACGGCACTATCTCATTCGGCCATCTTGGGTCTTCCTTTTTCTGAAGCTGGCATGCATGACGCATCCTACGTCATATACACTCGCCGGCACTGAGGTCCTGTGCAGGCGTACTTTGATCTTCCCTGCTCAGGGCAGATCAAAGTATTGAAGTGCCCCTGCTCAGGACCTAAATACCGGCCTGAGTGTATGACATGGGACACGTCATGCACACCGACTTCAGAAGAAGGAAGACAAAGATGGCTGAAAGGAGGTGCCGGTCCCGGAGAATGGAGACTCCAATCTGACCAGTCTACATCGGGGCGACCTTCTAGGTGAGTATTATAAAGTGTTTACGTGTTACAGTGGCCTGGGATCTTATATACAGCATGTTAGAATGCTGTATACAAAAGACCAGTGTTGGCCGCAGCTTATAGGCCCCAAATCTGGTGACAGGTTTCCTTTACTAATGTATCCAGTTATGCTTTGGTGCATAGCCTTGTATCACTGCTTAGGGGCTTTGGTGGTTATGCATACTGTTCATTGTAATTTAATGAGTATGCTTTGCAATAGGTGGAAGAGGAGCCAGAGGAAGAAGAAACGGCAGATGAAACGGAACAGGAAGATTCAGAAGACATTGAAGAAGTTGATGCAGAGGAAGATACGGAAAAGCCAGATGTGGAGGATCAGACAGATAAACCAGTAAGTGCTTGTGTTCCAGAACCTCATCATAGGAAGTGTTAAGATTCATTCATATGTTCCTCAGGAACAGAATCTCACATACTAGGAGTATGATCAGTGAGAAACTCACATTCATCTGGATAGTCTGCTCCAAAAACCACTGACTAAAAATCACAATATTGAAGAAACCTGTCAAAATTAGTGCTAATCTGCAGGTAAATGGCATTCAATTGTATGTTTAACTGTAACAATGATTACAGAGAGAAAATGAAGTTATTCTCCCTGCAGCTGCTTGCTTCCAGCCATTAAGACATTGCAGGGGGCTCTTAGTGGTCACTGCTCGCTACACAATGAACAAGCTGTTATCGCTCCCGCTTCACCATGATGGACAGCTTGCTCTGAAGCGGGTTTACCTGTATTTGGCTGTTAGTAAAGTTGCAGAGGGACACTTGGGACAAGACAGTAGTGGTTTCTCCTGTGTTCTTGCTCATGCTACATTAGCAGTAAATGGAGACCTCAGCAATGGTTTGTGTATGTACCAATGTAAACCATAAATGATTTAAAGGGAACCTGTCAGGTCCTTTATGCCCTCCAACTCACCATTCATGTGCCAAAATTCCCTGCATAACCAGCCCTGTAAAATCAGTTATATAAACATTTTATAGCATGTTGTTCCTGTGGGGATAGCATTATTTCCATGAGCTGGCTTATGAGGCACACTGACAAAATGAGCAGTATGCTCAAGAATTCCAGAAGCCGTAATGACACCGGCTCGTGGGGATCATGTTATGCCCACAGAGGTGTGATGGCATGGAAAGAGGGCCAACTAGTCTCAGGGAAACAATGCTGCTTGACTGGTCAAAGGCCTTATTGGCATATAAACAGCAGTTTTTAATTTTTATTTTTTTTTTTTTTTTTTTTAAACATTGATTTTAGTAAATGCCAATTTATACAGGGCTGGTTAGCAGAGAATTTTGACAACAGGTGAATGTTGGTGGGCATAAAAAAAACTTTTAAATTTATTTATTTTTATTTTTTTAAGAAATTTTGCATCAGTTCTAATTTTTATTTTTTTTTCTTGCTTTTCAGGAATCTACACATATAAAAGATGAATTCTAAATGCCATCTTGCAGCTGTTTAGGGTGGGTTTTTGTTTTTTTGACAGTGTTGGGAGGGTTTTTTAGTTTTGTTTTTTTTAAACCACATTCCTCATGAATGTAAATTTGTACTATTTATGAGTGTACTGTTGTAACATCTTTCAAACACAAGATTCAGGCAATTCCGTCTAACTCTCAAAGCACTGCTCGGAATAACTTTATTTGGATGTTGGAGGGATATCTCATACGACCTGCACTTGCCAGATATGGACTGGATATTTAATCACTGCGGTCACCATGCTGATTGAAGGACTGGACTTCGGAACAAATGTGAAACTTACAGCGTAACAGTTCAAAACAAATTGTGTGTAAATTGTTAATGTTTCATTCGGGGGGAAAAGAAGCCCAAATTTCCAGGCCAAGACACTTTTCCAGTTACCTGTTGTCACAATGTCACCGTCAATTTCCACAACAATCTTGCCTTTCAAAAATAAAGTTGTATGTGACTTTGTAATTCAACTGTTTGGGGGCTGAGTGGTCAGTGTACTCATTACTGTAACAGGCAGTGTGGGGGGCTTACAAAATTTTCAACTAGAATGATCCTGCCATATTTGATCAAACAAGTGAGAGTTATAATATGATGGCAGGATACCACTTTCCTTTGGAGAATTGTGATGTTAGGTGGTATTGATGATGGTTATACTTGCAAATACTTTTCCAGATTTGTGTTAGCCCAGATAACTTGCCATTGCAAAGGGTAATCTGCGACAAACAAATGCATACTTTAATCCCTTCAGCCCTGGCTGATTTTTGATAAAAGTAAACCTTGTACATATTTGGTGTCTATGAACTCGTACCAACCTGAGGCATCATACCGACACATCAGTTTTACCATATATTGAACACTGAATACAATATTCCAAAAACAATCGGGCAGTCGCACTTTTCACACTTGTAATTTTTTTTGCCGTTTTCCAGTACACTACATGGTAAAACTAATGGTTTCATTCAAAAGTACAACTCATACCGCAAAAAATAAGCCCTTATATGGCAAAGTTGACGGACAAAAAAAAATCGTAATTTTGGCGTTTTACTGATCAGATTAATTGATATATTGTCATTGGGCATTTCTGAACACGGCAATATCAAATGTGTAGTTTTGTTTGTTACCCTTCAATTTTCAATGAGGGGGTAATTTGAACTATTTAGGATTATTTATATATATATTTTTTTTTTTTTTTTATATCTAGTCCCTTTAGTGGACTATAAGGATTAGCAGTCTGATCACTTATTCCTTTCTGTAAATCAGAGCAGCATTGCTCTAATCTGCAGAAAAGCAGCTCTCCTCACATGGCCCTCTGCCAACTAAGACAAACTGATTCACGATAGCGACCGCAGTCATCACATGACCCTGTGCTACCATGACAACTATCGCATCCACGTGATCACATCACTTGACTTTGATTGGCACCGGGTAAGTGACAGCATGCTGCGATAAGCAGTTTCATCACACTGTCACATTTTTAACAGCGAGATGCAAGGCGTTAACAGGCAAGAGTGGGTCCTGGATCCACTCGTGTCTGATAGCTGCACATGTCAGCTGTTCAAATCAGCTGACGTGCGAAGATCTCTGCCAGCTGCCTGCAGCAGCTGACAGGTATTAACCTGACAATCCAGGACGTACCCAGTACCTCATGTGTTGTGAAGAGGTTAATGGTAGTCCTTATTGCTTACAGCATGTTTATAGAACTCAAGCGGTTGGTGGTCTGCTGTTTACACATCACATGGGCCACACTGCTAACTTCACCCATAGAATATCCTGGCACTGGCTATTGTAGTGTAATCAAATATTGTGTTTAGTGAAAGCTGCATGTGTGCGCCCTAAAGAAAAATTAACTGCCGACTGACAGAAAAATGAGGCTGGTGGCCAAAGCACTGCTGACACCCAGGAATCTGCCAGAGGCTGCCTACATTGACCCTGCAGGTTACTCCTCCCTGTTGCATAAACTTGGAGAACTTGTCAGCAGGATTTGGCAATATAAGGTAACTTCACTTAGGCCGGTTTCACACATCCGGCTTTTTGCTGGATCCGGCGCTCTCCCGTACGGTTAATACAGTACAATGCCAGCGCAACAAGCGCCAGTTACATGCTGTCATGTGACCGGCGCATGTGACCCGGAAGTTACAGCGCTGTCATTGTACTGTATTAACTGTACAGGAGCGCGCCAGATCCGGCAAAACTGCAAAAAGCCGGATGTGTGAAACCGGCCTTATACTGATTGTTACATTTGAAGGAAACTGATCTGCAATTCTTTAATCTGAGCCTGAAGTTTTCTTTTTTAAAAGGGTGGTTCACCCATTTTTTTTTTTTTTTTTTCTTCCCCCAATGATTCTCACTTACCATTGTCTGCATCTTCTGCATTGGCTTCTGTTTCCATTTCTGGCACTGAGCGGCGCTATGCTGCACGCTCAGTGCCAGTCACATGACCCCCTGGAGCTGTGGCCGCCTGCATCCTCTGACGTCCCGGCATTTCCGGGCTCTCAAACAAGACGGGTACGTCACAGGATGCCGGCGCCACTCACAGTGATTGACTGGGCTGTGGGCGGTGACTACCTGACGTCACAGCCCAGCATCGAGGGGAGGATCCGGAGGACGCCAGTGTGGAGCGGTGAAGGCAGAGAGCGCGCTTACCAGCATTCAGCTGTGGGAGGTACGGGCTCCAGTGTGGAGTACAGGGGGGTTTCCTCCACTGAAATCCCCCCCTGTCACGCAAGTATGTGATCACACTGTCCACCTGCCCGCTGTGCTCAGTTGTCAGGAGAGCGGGCGGTGTCGGCAGTGTGATCATATACTCCCACCAGCAGCACAGGTGACCGGACGCTGCATGGGACCAATCTGCTCCACTCTGTCACCTGCACAACAAGTCCCAGAGTGGAGACAGTGACATGCTCTGCTCTGACACATAGTGTGCTGCATGTCACTGTCTCCATTCTGGGACTTGTTGTGCAGGTGACCGGATGCTACATGTCACTAACTGTATCCACTCTGGGATTTGTTGTGCAGGTGACCGGATGCTACATGTCACTATCTGTCTCCACTCTGTGATTTCTGCTGCATAGTACCAACTGTATACACTCTCACCTGCACAACAAGTACCACAGTGGAGACAGTTAGTGACATGTAGCATCCGGTCACCTGCACAACAAGTCCCAGAGTGGATACAGTGACATGCAGCACACTATGTGTCAGAGCAGAGCATGTCACCAACTTGCTCTGCTCTGTCACCTGCGATGCTGCATGTCACCAACTAAGGGTAAGTTCACACAGTTTTTCTGGTGCGTTTTTACTCAGAAAACTGCATGACTTTGCTTCCTGAGTAAAGTCTATGCCATTGTGCGCACTAGGCGTTTTTTGCGGCGTTTTTTACCACATTTTTGTGCTGAAAACGCAGTGACATTGCTTCCCCAGCAATGTCTATGGGTTTTCAGAAGTGCTGTCCGCAGACAGCGTTTTTTTGTAGCTGCGTTTTTGTGTTGACCACAAAAATGCAGCATGTCAATTATTTCTGCGTTTTTCACCCATTGAGTTCAATGAGATGTTATACAACGCAATGAAAAACACATATAGCTGCGTTTCTATGACAAAAAACGCAGCTATAAACGCAAGGGGTGGGTACTACAGTGACGTGTACAGGAAGAGGATTCCTTCTGTTGGTAAACACAGAAGCATGAATCCTCCCGGTACCGTCACAGCTGCGTCCACAACCCGCCCGGTGCCATGTCAGCTCCGTGCGGCGCCATGTCTGGGCGGGAGGTGGAGGCAGCGGCGAAAACCAAAGTGAACAGTAGAAAAAAAGAAGGGAATTTTGTTTACTTACTGTAAATTCCTTTTCTTCTAGCTCCTATTGGGAGCTAGAAAGCTTGGGCACCCTTCACTGTGGATTCCAATCCCCAGCTGCCTAGTTGTACCCGGCTGGACACCAAAATTAGGCGAAGCTCACGTCATTTTTTTTTTTAATTATTTCATGAAATTCATGAAATAATTAAAAAAAAAAAGGGCTCCTCTATATTTTTGGTTCCCAGCCGGGTACAAATAGGCAGCTGGGGGTTGGGGGCAGCCCATACCTGCCTGCTGTACCCGGCTAGCATACAAAAATATGGCGAAGCCCACGTCATTTTTTTTCTTTTTTGGCAAACTGCATACAGTCCGGGATGGAGTATGCTGAGCCTTGTAGTTCTGCAGCTGCTGTCTTCTCTCCTGCTTACACTAGTGAATGGAGGATGCCGAGCCTTGTAGTTCTGCAGCTGCTGTCTGCTCTCCTGCATACACTAGTGAATGGAGGAGAGCAGACAGCAGCTGCAGGACTACAAGGCTCAGCATCCTCCATTCACTAGTGTATGCAGGAGAGCAGACAACAGCTGCAGGACTACAAGGCTCAGCATCCTCCATTCACTAGTGTATGCAGGAGAGCAGACAGCAGCTGCAGGACTACAAGGCTCAGCATCCTCCATTCACTAGTGTATGCAGGAGAGCAGACAGCAGCTGCAGGACTACAAGGCTCAGCATCCTCCATCCACTAGTGTATGCAGGAGAGCAGACAGAAGCTGCAGAACTACAAGGCTCAGCATCTTCCATCCAGGACTGTATGCAGTTTTTTACCCAAAAAGAAAAAAAATGACATGGGCTTCGCCATATTTTTGTATGCTAGCCGGGTACAGCAGGCAGGTACGGGCTGCCCCCAACCCCCAGCTGCCTATTTGTACCCGGCTGGGAACCAAAAATATAGAGAAGCCCTTTTTTTTTTTAATTATTTCATGAAATAATTAAAAAAAAAAAAAATGACGTGAGCTTCGCCTAATTTTGGTGTCCAGCCGGGTACAACTAGGCAGCTGGGGATTGGAATCCACAGTGAAGGGTGCCCAAGCTTTCTGGGCACTCCCACTGCGAATTGCAGTCCGCAGCCACCCCAGAAAATGGCGCTTTCATGGAAGCGCCATCTTCTGGCGCTGTATCCAACTCTTCCAGCTGCCCTGATGCCGGGTGGCTAGCCGGGTAATAATGGAGTTGGGGCTAGCTGTATATTATCAGCTAGCCCTAAGCCCGAAATTCATGGTGTCACGCCAATATTAGACATGGCCACCATGAATTTCTAGTAATGATAAAAAAAAAAAAAAAAAACACACAGAAAAATATTTTTATTAGAAATAAAACACAACACAATTAGTGACTCCATCTTTATTGAAATAAACCCCCCTCCGCAGTAATCCTGGGTTAGGGTCCCGCGCCGTCCAATCCGGATCCAATATCATCTGATCGGTTTGCTGGAAGGCAAAGCGATCAGATGATGTGTCAGGTTAAACTACGTGAATCACATGACACAGCAGCTGATTGTATAAAAGACGATTATACAATCAGCTGATGCATCAGTGCAAAAAAAAAAAATAAATAAATACTCACGTCTGTGCTGATTACCGGCAGCTCCTGCAGCGGAGTCTGATCCTGGCCCATCACTGCAGGAGCTGCCGGTAATCAGTTGATAAAGTCCCCTGACGGCAGGATCAGCTGATAGCCGACCGGGCGCGAAAAAGCCGGCGAGACTACGATCAGCTGAAGCGTCAGGTGATCCACGGCCAGGTCCTGCAAGCTTTGTGCGTGCCCCGGGGAGACTGCACACAGCCGAAGCGGCGGGACCGAGACAGGGGCTGGAAGCAGGCATGGCACCGGGACCCTGCAGACAGGTGAGTATGACATACACACTCACACACACACTCTGTATACACACACTGTATATACGCGCACACACTGTATATATACACACTGTATATACGCGCACACATACACTGTATATACGCGCACACACTGTATATACACACACACTGTATATACGCGTACACACACACTGTATATACGCGCACACACACACTGTATATACGCGCACACACACACTGTATATACGCGCACACATACACATACACTGTATATACGCGCACACATACACTGTATATACGCGCACACACTGTATATACACACACTGTATATACGCGTACACATACACTGTATATACGCGCACACATACACATACACTGTATATACGCGCACACATACACATACACTGTATATACGCGCACACATACACATACACTGTATATACGCGCACACACACTTTCTTCCCCTGGCTGTGTAGAGCTGCTGCTGTCTCTGTGTAATTGATCTCAGTGCATCCACTGGGAAGAGGCAGGGAGGAGGGTTTGGTCGGAGAGCAGAGTGGGTGTATTAAGGTCCAGTCACACTAAGCAACTTACCAGCGATCCCAACAACGATAGGGATCGCTGGTAAGTTGCTAGGAGGTTGCTGGTGAGATGTCACACTGCGACGCTCCAGCGATCCCACCAGCAACCTGACCTGGCAGGGATCGCTGGAGCGTGGCTACACAAGTTGCTGGTGAGCTGTCACCAGCAACCAGTGACAAGCACCCAGCGCCGCGTGGAAGATGCTGCTTGGTAACTAAGGTAAATATCGGGTAACCAACCCGATATTTACCTTGGTTACCACCGCATGGAGCTACACGTGCAGAGAGCAGGGAGCAGCGCACACTGAGCGCTGGCTCCTTGCTCTCCTAGTTACAGCACACATCGGGTTAATTAACCCGATGTGTGCTGCAGCTAAATGTGCACAGAGCAGGGAGCAGCGCACAATGCTTAGCGCTGGCTCCTTGCTCTCCTAGTTACAGCACACATCGGGTTAATTAACCCGATGTGTGCTGCAGCTACATGTGCACAGAGCAGGCACTGACAGTGAGAGCGGAGGAGGCTGGTAACAAAGGTAAATATCGGGTAACCAAGGACAGGGCTTCTTGGTTACCCGATGTTTACTGTGGTTACCAGCCTCCGCAGAAGCCGGCTCCTGGTGCCTGCACATTTAGTTGTTGCTGTCTCGCTGTCACACACAGCGATCTGTGCTTCACAGCAGGACAGCAACAACTAAAAAATGGCCCAGGACATTCAGCAACAACCAACGACCTCACAGCAGGGGCCAGGTTGTTGCTGGATGTCACACACAGCAACATCGCTAGCAACGTCACAAAAGTTGTTCGTTAGCAGCGATGTTGCTAGCGATGTTGCTTAGTGTGACGGGGCCTTTAGACACAATGGGTGTGTTAGATAAGCTAGACACCGCCCTAGAGCCACAAAGAATTCTGGGACTTGTAGGAACTGAACACAGGAAGTCAGAGGAGAGAGTAACCCCATCAGAGCATGTGCTGCTAGTGCACAATGAAAGGTAACTTTGCTGAAAAAACATAATAGATGTGTTGAGGGGCACATATTAGCAAGATTTATCAGAAAAAAAAAAATCAGTTTTGGTAACTGGACAACTTCTTTAATGATATTTCTGTGCATCAGGGTGGGTCTGTCGGTATTCTACTCCTTCACCTGCCTCCTGTCTGTTTATGACAGGTAACAGATTATTTAGTGACCTGCTTCTTCTTAAAATTTTGCGCTGCCATCATTGGCTTGGGCAGTGTGATTCCATGGCTGGTCTTTAATAAAATGGAGGTTGCACATATGAGGAGTGAGATCTGCTTGATGGAAGATCTCATTAAGCTGAGATTTCGATCTGGCATGCACCACCTCTATTTTATTGAAGACCAGAAGACTGGTGGTGGAATCAAACTGCACTGGTCATGCCAATGACTGCAGGGCAAGACTTCAAAAAGGAGGCAAACCACTGTATTCAGTGACCTGTAGACACAGGAGGCAAGCGGAGGAGCAAAAGAAAACCCTAGTCCTGCCCTGCCTTGAGGCACAAATATTAGAAACTTCATGAGCTGATTAAAGAACCATAAATTGGATTCCTGCACCAAAGATATCAAATTAAGGGCTTGCTCTTAAAACAGATTGTAGTTGGAGATGGCGTAGTCTAAGTAATAGCTGTGGTCTTTTATGAAAGCGAGACAGAAGTCTTTCTAGATTTTCAAATTGTCCTTTCCCGTTTCTGAGCTGGGAGATCCCACTATGTGCGGCCTGTAAACACAAGGGAGACCTGTGCTGCTGCCTAATTCATGCTGGATGTCCTTATGGAAGGGACAAATGTATTGTGGAAGCTAGAACTTTACATGTCATCAGTAGTGTCTGGGTTTTGCCTAAATTTACACAGTGGATTTCTCTATTTGCAGAATCTTATTATTTTACAGACAAATTACTATCACTGATTCTTGCTCCATGGGGCAAAGAAGGTTTTCGCTCGTTCTAATTTGCTGCCTTTTGGGACTCATTAGTGAATTAATTCAACATGTTCTGCTGGGATAACACTAGCATATATGCTCTATGCAAAAACTGGATTATGTTAAAGGGTTACTCTGAGAAATGTAATAATAGTATATTTAGAAACGTTTACGAAACCCAATTTGGCAAAAATGTAGCCAAAAAGTACTCTATAGTTGTTGCAGTCTCCAACTGGCTGGCATTTCTCTACCAGGAAATCTGACAGGATCCACTCAGTACCCTGAATGTATAGTATATGTGCTCTCAATAATCGTATGTATATATATATTTATTTTGCACATCATATTTCATCTTTATAAGACTCACACCAAATTTAGAGATGAAAATGGTAAGCAGTGGTGGAGCGGGGTTACAGGGGGCTGTGTGGAGTAGGACTGGTGTCCCAGATGTTCTATCGGCGGTGTGGGCTTCAAAGTGGTGCCAGTAGTCGGCGTGTGTGCAGATTGAGCTCTCTGCTCAATGACAAGCTGAGATGTCATCTGCGCACATACCACCTCCGGGTGCCATTTTCCTCCGGTCTGCTGCTGGGAGATCAATGGGCCAGAGGCGACACGTGTAGATGGAGCGCTCTCTGCGCAAGACCTCATCTGCACATGTGCTGACTCCGTGTTCTGAAGCCAACAGAGCATCTGGGACACCCTCCGCGCTGCCCTGCTCCACAGCAGCCAGCACAGTGCCAATTTTCCACCTCCTGGTAGGCTACATTCGGCTTTTAAGATGCACCCCTCATTTTCCTCCCAAATTTTTGGAGGAAAAGTGAGTCTTATCTGATTTATTTTAACATTGTCATACACTTTTATGCTTTTTGTTTTATTACAGAAACATTTAAATGTTTAATTATTTTTTTTTGAAGGATTTAAGAATGTATGACACTGTTAGAATAAATATAAATGCTTGTGTGAGATATATAGGATATACAATGAGAAAATAAGTATGTGCTGATTTTTGCAAGTTTCCCACCTACAAAAAATGGAGAAATGTGTAATTTCTTTTTCGCTCCTAATTGGGAGACCCAGACAGTGGGTGTATAGCTACTGCCTCTGGAGGCCGCACAAAGAACTACACTTAAAAGTGTAAGGCCCCTCCCCTTCTGGCTATACACCCTCCCGTAGGAGTACGGATTCCTCAGTTTTAGCTTTGTGCGAAGGAGGTCAGACACGCACGCATAGCTCCATTGTTTTTAGTCAGCAGCAGCTGCTGACTGTCGGATGGAAGAAAAGAGGGCCCATACAGGGCTCCCAGCATGCTCCCTTCTCACCCCACTGTATGTCGGAGGTGTTTGTAAGGTTGAGGTACCCATTGCGGGTACGGCGGCTGGAGCCCACATGCTGATTCCTTCCCCATCCCTTTTTACAGGGCTCTGGGTGAAGTGGGATTTACTGGTCTCCAGGCACTGAGACCGTGCTCCATCTACAGCCCCTGGAGAAGATGCTGGATGGAGCGGAGTACATCAGGGACATGGCCCTGCTTCCTCAAGGTACTCTGTGTCCCCGTGCATTTGGCGCTCACACCGCAGCATGCTGGGTGTTGTAGTGCGCCGGGGACATCAGCGCTGCGGCGCTTGTGCCATGGCCTCATTCAGCTTCGCTGAAGCAGGCACACTTTTGGGAAACGGTCGCGCCGGCCGCTGGGACTGCGGCGCGGCTGGCACTTGTGGTGCGCCGGGGACTTCAGCGCGGGCCGCGCTTTTACGGCGGCCGCGCTGATAACTCGAGTCCCCGGCTTTTGCGGCCTAGTTCCGTTCGTTCCCGCCCCCAGACCTGCCAGTCAGGAGAGGGGCGGGACGCTGGTCAGTGCATCAGCGCTGAGGGCTGGAGTCGTTTTTACATACTCCAGCCCTCACAATAGGCACAGAGGGGACACTGTTTCCCGCACTTTTGTTTGGGAACTCCCACGGACCGCCCCTCTCCACAGACGCCGGCAGCCATTCCTGCTGACACGCTGAGCTGCAGAGGGGAGCCGGGGAGACCCAGACAAGGAATTCTGCGCCTCTTACCCGCTATTCAGCGGGCGGTAAGCAGCCCTCAGGGCTCACCCCCTCTTGTGCCAGTAGTAATCTTAGTATTTTGTTCCTGCAAATACTTTGTACTGCATAGCGCTGGTCGCCCTTTGGCTATAGACTCTCTCACATTGCAGAGAGCCAACAGCATGTCGTCCACAAAACGCAAGGGTGCCAAGGCACAGACATTATATGCTTCCTGTACCGCATGTGGGACTTTTCTACCGGCAGGCTCCACTGACCCCCATTGTGTGCAGTGCTCGGCCCCTGCGGCACTTGCACAGTCGGGACCTCTGCTGGACGTGACCCAGGGTGTACCACCTGTGAATGCTGTCCAGGTGACAGGAACTGAGTTTACAGCTTTTGCTGACAGAATGTCTCTCACTATGTCACAAATTCTTGACACATTGCGAGCTAGGCCTGTACTTCAGGCCACGGACACTGTGCAATCATTGCCCCCTGGTCCCCCTCAGCTGAATTACCTCCAAGCTCCGGGACGGGCACATACACCTCAGGGTGAAGACTCTGACTCGGACGATGGCCCCAGGCAACCTAAGCGGGCTCGCTATGAGGGGCCTTCACATTCATCTCAATGGTCAGGATCCCAGCGAGATGAATCTATGGGTGATGAGGCGGACGTAACTGATCAGGATTCTGATCCTGGGACCGCTCTCAATCTAGATACACCAGATGGTGACGCCATAGTTAATGATCTTATAGCGTCCATCAATAAGATGTTAAATATTTCCCCACCAGCTCCTCTTGTAGAGGAGTCAGCTTCGCAGCACGAGAGAATCCATTTCAGATATCCTAAGCGTACATTAAGCACTTTTCTGGACCACGCTGACTTTAGAGACGCAATCCAGAAACCCCACGCTTATCCGGAAAGGCGTTTTTCTAAACGGCTTAAAGATACACGCTATCCTTTTCCCCCTGAGGTGGTCAAGGGTTGGACCCAGTGTCCAAAAGTGGATCCTCCAATTTCCAGGCTTGCAGCTAGATCCTTGGTTGCAGTTGAAGATGGAGCGGCACTTAAAGATGCCACTGACAGGCAGATGGAGCTCTGGCTGAAATCCATCTATGAAGCGATTGGAGCGTCGTTAGCGCCATCTTTTGCTGCCGTATGGGCACTCCAAGCTATCTCAGCCGGGCTTGTGCAAGTCGACTCAGTCACACGTGCATTTGCCCCGCAGGTAGCACCATTGACCTCGCAAATGGCGGCATTCGCGTCGTACGCAATTAATGCTGTTCTTGACGCTACAAGCCGCACGGCAGTGGCGTCAGCCAACTCCGTTGTTTTGCGTAGGGCCCTGTGGTTGAGACATTGGAAGGCAGATTCTCATTCCAAGAAGTGCTTAACCAATTTGCCTTTTTCTCGTGACCGATTGTTTGGAGAGCGTTTGGATGAAATCATCAAACACTCCAAGGGTAAGGACTCATCCTTACCGCAACACAGACAAAACAAACCCCAACAGAGGAAGGGTCAGTCTGGTTATCGGTCCTTTCGAGGACCGGGCAGGTCCCAATTCGCCTCGTCAAAAAAGACTCAAAAAGACCAGAGACGCTCAGATTCTTGGAGGTCTCAGTCACGCCCAAAAAGGACAGCCGGAGGAACCGTTGCCAAGACGGCGTCCTCCTGACTTGCAGTCTCCGATTCCCACACCCTCGGTCGGTGGGAGGCTTTCCCACTTTGGCGACATTTGGCTGTCACGCGTCAAAGACCGTTGGGTGAGGGATATTCTGTCTCACGGGTACAGGATAGAGTTCAGTTCTCGTCCGCCAACTCGTTTCTTCAGAACTTCTCCACCACCAGACCGAGCCGATGCTCTGTTGCAGGCGGTGGCCGCTCTAAAGGCGGAAGGAGTGGTGACCTCCGTCCCTCTTCAGGAACAAGGTCACGGTTTTTACTCCAATCTGTTTGTGGTCCCAAAAAAGGACGGATCGTATCGACCCGTCCTGGATCTAAAGTTGCTCAACAGACACGTAAAAGTCAGGAGGTTCCGGATGGAATCCCTACGCTCCGTCATAGCCTCAATGTCTCAAGGAGATTTTCTAGCATCAATAGATATCAAAGATGCGTATCTCCACGTGCCGATTGCGCCAGAGCATCAGCGTTTCCTACGCTTCGTCATACACGACGAACACCTGCAGTTCGTAGCGTTACCTTTCGGTCTGGCAACAGCCCCCCGGGTCTTCACCAAGGTCATGGCAGCAGTAGTAGCTGTTCTGCACTCGCAAGGTCACTCGGTCATCCCGTATCTAGACGACCTGCTTATAAAGGCACCCTCTCAAGAGGCATGCCAACACAGTCTGAAGGTGGCACTAGACACTCTCCAGAGTTTCGGGTGGATTATCAACTTTCCAAAGTCTCATCTAACCCCGACCCAATCTCTGACTTATCTTGGCATGGAGTTTCATACTCTCTCAGCGATAGTGAAGCTTCCACTGGACAAGCAGTGTTCGCTACGGACAGGAGTGCAATCTCTCCTTCAGAGCCAGTCGCACTCACTGAGGCGCCTCATGCATTTCCTAGGAAAGATGGTAGCAGCAATGGAGGCGGTCCCGTTCGCGCAGTTTCATCTGCGCCCTCTACAATGGGACATTCTACGCCAATGGGATGGGAAATCGACGTCCCTCGACAGGACTGTCTCCCTCTCTCAGACTGCCAAGGACTCTCTGCGTTGGTGGCTTCTCCCCACCTCATTGTCACAGGGAAAGTCGTTCCTTCCCCCGTCCTGGGCAGTGGTCACGACGGATGCGAGCCTATCAGGGTGGGGAGCGGTGTTTCTCCACCACAGGGCTCAGGGGACGTGGACTCAGGAAGAGTCCACCCTGCAGATCAATGTTCTGGAAATCAGAGCAATCTATCTTGCTCTGCGAGCCTTCCAACAATGGCTGGAAGGCAAGCAGATTCGGATTCAGTCGGACAATTCCACGGCGGTGGCGTACATCAACCACCAAGGGGGAACACGCAGTCGCCAAGCCTTTCAGGAAGTCCGGCGGATTTTGACGTGGGTGGAAAGCAAAGCGTCCACCATATCCGCAGTTCACATCCCAGGCGTGGAAAACTGGGAAGCAGACTTTCTCAGTCGCCAGGGCATGGACGCAGGAGAATGGTCCCTTCACCCGGACGTGTTTCAGCAGATCTGTTGCCGCTGGGGGACGCCGGACGTCGATCTGATGGCGTCACGGCACAACAACAAGGTCCCAGTTTTCATGGCACGGTCTCACGATCACCGAGCGCTGGCGGCAGACGCCTTGGTTCAGGATTGGTCGCAATTCCGACTCCCCTATGTGTTCCCACCTCTAGCATTGTTACCCAGAGTTCTCCGGAAAATCAGGTCCGACTGCCATCGAGCCATTCTCGTCGCTCCAGACTGGCCAAGAAGGTCGTGGTACCCGGATCTGTGGCATCTCACGGTAGGCCAACCGTGGGCACTACCAGACCGTCCAGATTTGCTGTCTCAAGGGCCGTTTTTCCATCTGAATTCTGCGGCCCTGAACCTGACTGTGTGGCCATTGAGTCCTGGATCCTAGCGGCCTCAGGTTTATCTCATGAAGTTGTTGCCACAATGAGACAGGCTAGAAAACCATCCTCGGCTAAGATCTATCACAGGACGTGGAAGATATTCTTAGCTTGGTGCTTGGCTCAAGGGTTTTCTCCCTGGCCATTTGCATTGCCAATTTTTCTTTCCTTCCTGCAGTCTGGGTTGGAAAAAGGTTTGTCGCTTAGCTCTCTTAAGGGTCAAGTCTCCGCGCTATCCGTATTCTTTCAGAAGCGCTTGGCACGGCTTTCTAAAGTACGCACGTTTCTCCAAGGAGTTTGTCATATCGTTCCTCCTTACAGACGGCCATTGGAACCCTGGGATCTAAACAAGGTTCTCATTGCTCTCCAGAAGCCGCCTTTCGAGCCTTTGAAAGAGGTTTCCCTTTCTCGGCTTTCACAAAAAGTAGTTTTTCTTGTGGCGGTCACGTCTCTTCGAAGAGTGTCCGAGCTAGCGGCGTTATCTTGCAAATCTCCCTTCCTGGTGTTTCACCAAGACAAGGTAGTACTGCGTCCAATTCCAGAGTTTTCTCCCAAGGTGGTTTCTTCCTTTCATCTCAATCAGGATATCACTTTGCCATCTTTGTGTCCGCATCCAGTTCACCAATTTGAAAAAGGTTTACATCTGTTGGACCTGGTGAGAGCACTCAGGATTTACATTTCTCGCACGGCGTCTCTACGCCGTTCTGATGCGCTCTTTGTCCTAGTCGCTGGTCAGCATAAGGGATCGCAAGCTTCCAAATCCACCCTGGCGCGGTGGATCAAGGAACCAATTCTTCACACATACCGTTCTGCTGGGCTTCCGATTCCATCTGGACTGAAGGCCCATTCTACCAGAGCCGTGGGTGCGTCCTGGGCATTGCGGCATCAGGCTACGGCTCAGCAGGTGTGCCAGGCGGCTACCTGGTCGAGTCTGCACACGTTTACCAAACACTATCAAGTGCATACCTACGCTTCGGCAGATGCCAGCCTAGGTAGACAGGTCCTTCAGGCGGCGGTGGCCCACCTGTAGGAAAGGGCTGTCTGACAGCCCGTTCATGTGGTATCTTTTTACCCACCCAGGGACTGCTTTTGGACGTCCCACTGTCTGGGTCTCCCAATTAGGAGCGAAAAAGAAGAAGGGAATTTTGTTTACTTACCGTAAATTCCTTTTCTTCTAGCTCCAATTGGGAGACCCAGCACCCGCCCTATTTGTTCTTAGGGTTTCGTTTTTCGGGTGCACATGTTGTTCATGTTGTTTCTTAAGTTCTCCGATCTTGTCATCGGATTGAATTTGTTTTTGAAACTGTTATTGGCTTTCCTCCTTCTTGCTTTGGTACTAAAACTGAGGAATCCGTACTCCTACGGGAGGGTGTATAGCCAGAAGGGGAGGGGCCTTACACTTTTAAGTGTAGTTCTTTGTGCGGACTCCAGAGGCAGTAGCTATACACCCACTGTCTGGGTCTCCCAATTGGAGCTAGAAGAAAAGGAATTTACGGTAAGTAAACAAAATTCCCTTCTTTTATTGTAGGTACACTTCAACTTTGACAGACAAAACCCCCCCCAGAAAATTATTGCATGATTTTGAAATGGCATTTTATTGGATGAAATAAGTATTTGCTGTAATAGTAAAACACAACATATTTGGTACAGAAACCTTTTGTTTTAAGAGGGCAGATGTTTCCTGTCATTCCTAACAAAGTTTGTACACACTGCAGCAGGGATTTTGGCCCACTCCTCCATAGACCCGCAACACACATCCGTTTTTTTTGTACGTGTGCGGTACGTATTTGCATGTACCGGAGACACAGACCCATGTTATTCAATGATAGATGGCACACACATGTAAAATCACACGGAACGTGTGTCCGTGTAGTAAGTAAATGTGTGTGCTTTTCTACACGGATGACATGTCCGTTTTTGGCCGGCAGCACGGACCCGCTTTAGTCTATGGGTCCGTGCCTGCACGGACCGCACACGGAGTATGTCCGTGTTCAGCACGTATCATCCGTGTCCGTTTTTCATCACAAAATCTGAAACACTTGTTTCCAATCTATCAGGTCAATTGAAAGCAAACAACAACACCAGGATCTCATGATGAATGATTAAAAACGTTAATTGGGTAAGAATGCGGGCCTTTAAAAACGGACAGCACACGTACGTATTTTAGGTCAATACGGACATTCCACACGCACACACGGCTCGCATACGCCATCACACGGATGCCATACGTACCAGAGAAACGCCCTTAAAAAACGGAACACGGACCCGAAAAACGGACTGTAAGACACGTACGTTTTTTTTGTGGAAGTGTGTTTTAGGCCATACAGATCTTATCCAGATCATTCACATTTTGGGGCTGTTGCTGGGCAACAATGAGTTTCAGCTCCCTCTGAAGATTTTCTATTGGGTTCAGGTTTGGAGACTGGCCAAGCCACTCCAGGACCTTATAAAATGCTTCTTATAGAACAATGCCTTAGTTGCCCTGGCTGTGTGTCAGGTTATTGTCATGCTGGAAGACTCAGCCACAACCCACCTTCAATGCTTTTACTAAGGCCCGTTTCACACGTCAGTGAAAAACAGTGACGTTTTTCACTGGCGTGTAAAACACGCACATGTCCCTGCGTGTGCCGTGATTCACTGCACACGTGGGTTGTCTAAGTGCAATCCGGGCTCCGTTCTCCGTGGCCCGTGATTGCACTTAGAAAACTACTCACCTGTGCGCGCTCCCGCTGTCCATGGTGCTGATCGCTCCCGCGGTGCAGCATCCGGCCGGCGGTGACCCCCGCAGCAGCTGCTTCCGGGTCGGCTGTGTCGCGCATAATGAATATGCGCGACAATAATGAGCCGGCTCAGAAGCAGCAGGCTGCATGGGCTGCAGAGGACATCGCTGGACTCCGGGTGAGTTAAAAGGTTTTTTATTTTAAAAGCACGTTTTTTTCTGGCACGTGTTTCACGGACCACACCACTGCGTGGTCCGTGGGACATCAGTGATGCCAGAAAAAAAATGGACATGTCTCCGTGCGGCAAACACGCACACGCGGTGCTGACGTGTGAGCAGACCCATTGATTATAATGGATCTGCGTATGTCAGTGATTCTGGTACGTTTAAAAAAAAAAAGCACAAACGTACCAGAATCACTGACGTGTGAAAGGGGCCTAAGGGAAAGAGGTTGGCTAAAATCTTGCTATACATGACCCCATCTGTCCTCTCTTCAATACGGTGCAGTTGTCCTGTTCCCTTTTGCAGAAAAGCACCTCAAAGTACCCATACTTCAGTTTGGCTGGGGTCCTTGGGGTTGTACTTGTCCTTTCTTTGTCCAAACAGGGCGAGTGGAGTTGATACCAAAAAGTTCTACTTTTGGTCTCATTTGACCCCATGACTTTCTTGCTTGTCTCCCCTCTGGATCATCCAGATGGTCATTGGTGAACGTCACAGTTCTGGACATGTGCTGGTTATAAGCAAGGGAACTGGTGTTCTCTGTAGTATATTAATCCACGACGGTGTAGTTACCAACTAGTAATCTTTGATACTGTGATTCCCAGCTCTATTCAGATCATTGTCCAGGTCCTCCCATATAGTTCTGTGCTGATTTCCAACTGTTGTCAGAATCATCCTTACCCCACACAACAAGATCTTGCATGGAACCCCAGATCAAGTAAGATTGACAATCATCATGTGTTTCTTCCATTTTCTAATAATTGTGCCAATAGTTGTTTCCATCTCACCAAACGGCTTGCCTATTGTCCTATAGCCCATCCCAGCCTTGTGCAGGCCTATAATTTTATTCCTGGTGTCATTCAACAGCTTTTTGGTCTTGGCCATGGTGGAAAGGTTGGAGTATGATTGAGTGTGTGGACAGGTTCTTTTATATAGTTAACAAATTGAAATTGGTGCAATTAATACACATAACGAGTGCAGCGCTGGAGGGTTTCTTATAGAAAAAGAAACAGGTTTGTGAGCGGCAGAATTCTTGATAGCTGGTAGGTCATCAAATCATTAATTTGCATATTATTGCAGGAAATATTTAAAAATCATACAATGTGATATTTTTTTTATTTTGTTGGGCCTGTCACAGTTGAACTATACATATGATGACAATTACAGACCTCTCTATTCTTTGTAGGTGGGAAAACTTGCAAAATATGTAGTGTATGCTGCCCTCACTCAGTGTTTGTCTTGAGCAGATGTCTTACACTTTCATGTGGTGCAGTAGGACGAGTACTTCTCTCCTATTGTGAGCTTACTGTTTTTGGTTTGTTTTTTTTAAATTATATATACTAGCTGTAGTACCTGGGCGTTGCCGGGATAGTAACTGTCTCTCTCCCAGTCTCTGTCTGTGTGTCACTGTCTGTCTTTTTCCTTGTCTGTCTGTTTCTATCTTTCTGTATTTGCATCAGTCTATCTGTCTCAATCTCTGTATCTGTCTGTGTCTCTCTCTCTCTCTTTTGCCGGGCTGTCTCTTTTGCCGGGCATCTGTCTTTTTCTGTCTCTCTATCCGTCTATCCTAACAGTTTATTTTGTTCCTATAGCAACCACTGACAGTTATTTATAGCCTATGGCTCCCAGCTCCATTCAGTTTAATGGCTGTAGGATTTTGTAGCGTAACTGGAAAGCACGGGGTTACATTTTCCCGGCCAAACATACTCTATGACGTTCCCTGAGTCACATGGAGTGTCTGTGCAAAATTTCGTGATTGTAAATGCGACTGTGCGGATTCCTTTAGCGGACATACACTGAGCTTTATATACCGGTATATATCTATATATATAATTGCCTTATTCTGTCTGTCTGTCTGTCATGCTCCAAAATTGTGTCACGGTGACAGTGTCACCGTGACATGTCCTTACGGTGACACAAAGCTGATTGGCCGCTGGGTTCGCCATGGCCCCGCCCCCCCACACGGATTGGCCTCTCGCCCCGGCTGCGCCCCCACACGGATTGGCCAGCCGCTCGCCCAGGCTCTGCCCCCCCCCACAGATTGGCCTCTCGCCCCGGCACCCTGCAGGCATTGGCAACTCGCCCACGCCACGCCCCGCCCCCCTCACGCAATAGACGTTAGCTCTCGCCCCCCCCCCCCCGCATTGCCCGAACTGACACGGTCACGGAGCCACGAATCCCAGGTGAGTACTGTACTTCCCCCCCCCCCCTTTCCCCCCTCCCCAACGGGAGCCCACATCAGCGTACGCCGCCGCCGTATGCTGCCGCCGTATGCTGGTGTGGGCTCCCGTGTGAGCGGGGGACGTGTTGCGCTGGTAACCATGCTTGCATAGTTACCAGTAAATCAAGGTCCTGCAGCGGCGCGACTTCCACACGCACAAACATAACAGCACACACACACGCATACACACACACATCAGATCGCACTCACTCTCACAAACACCTCACACACACATCGCATCCACATACTCACAGCATCCGGCGATATCGCTTGCTTCTCGGCCTCGATACTGTGCTGTTGTGATCTTCCAGGACCTGACGGAGGATCACATGGCCAGAGGCATGTGGTATGTCCGGATGTTGTGAGTATCAGCGCGTATGTGCGATATCGTCAGTGTCTGTGAGTGGATGCGATCGGGTGTGTGTGAGTGGATGCGATCGGGTGTGTGTGAGTGGATGCGAGGGGCTGAGGCTGGGGACAGAGAGGGGCTGAGGCTGGGGACAGAGAGGGGCTGAGGCTGGGGACAGAGAGGGGCTGAGGCTGGGGACAGAGACGGGCTGAGGCTGGGGACAGAGACGGGCTGAGGCTGGGGACAGAGACGGGCTGAGGCTGGGGACAGAGACGGGCTGAGGCTGGGGACAGAGAGGGGCTGAGGCTGGGGACAGAGAGGGGCTGAGGCTGGGGACAGAAGGCTGATGCTGCGGGTAGAGAGGTTGATGCTGGTGCAGCATGGGGGATGGATTACAATGGGGGGTGCGCAGCATGGGGGATGGAGCACGTTTGGGAGTGCGCAGCATGGGGAATGGAGCACGTTTGGGAGTGCGCAGCATGGCGGATGGAGCACGTTTGGGAGTGCGCAGCATGGCGGATGGAGCACGTTTGGGAGTGCGCAGCATGGCGGATGGAGCACGTTTGGGAGTGCGCAGCATGGCGGATGGAGCACGTTTGGGAGTGCGCAGCATGGCGGATGGAGCACGTTTGGGAGTGCGCAGCATGGCGGATGGAGCACGTTTGGGAGTGCGCAGCATGGCGGATGGAGCACGTTTGGGAGTCCGCAGCATGGCGGATGGAGCACGTTTGGGAGTGCGCAGCATGGCGGATGGAGCACGTTTGGGAGTGCGCAGCATGGCGGATGGAGCACGTTTGGGAGTGCGCAGCATGGCGGATGGAGCACGTTTGGGAGTGCGCAGCCTGGCGGATGGAGCACGTTTGGGAGTGCGCAGCATGGCGGATGGAGCACGTTTGGGAGTGCGCAGCCTGGCGGATGGAGCACGTTTGGGAGTGCGTAGCATGGCGGATGGTGCACGTTTTGGGAGTGCGCAGCATGGCGGATGGTGCACGTTTGGGAGTGCGCAGCATGGCGGATGGAGCACGATGGGGAGTGCGCTGCATGGGGGATGGAGCACAATGGGAAGTGCACAACACACCACACACACACACACACACACACACACACTGGGAACCACAAACAACTGCCCTACACAGACACCTACACACACAGACAACGCTGCACACACACAACACCCAACACACAAACACCGCGGCACACACAAATATACGCACATACCGCACAATACACACATTGCACAAACCATACCTCCCCCCAAAACACACCACACACACACAAACCGCGCAACACACAACGCTACAGACACACAGCGCTCCACAAACAACGCAACACACATACAACACCGCTCTCACCCCCGTCACACCCAGACAACACCCAGAACACGTACAGCGCCTACACAAACACTTGGTAACTACACACAACATATATATATATATATATATAACAAAAATCATACATGAACTACACAATACGTAAATTCTAGAATACCCGATGCGTAGAATCGGGCCACCTTCTAGTATATATATATATATATATATATATATATATATATATATATATATATATATAAAAAAAGAGAATTTTGTTTACTTACTGTAAATTCTTTTTCTTATAGTTCCGTATTGGGAGACCCAGACCATGGTGTTTAGCTTCTGCCTCCGGAGGACACACAAAGTACTGCACTTCAAAGTGTAGCTCCTCCCTCTGAGCTTATACACCCCCTGGTGAGCAGACCCAGCCAGTTTAGTGCAAAAGCTGAAGGAGAATAGCCACCCACAAGTAGAACAGAGCAAGAGCCAGAACAACCGGAGACTGTCCATGACAACAGCCGGTGAGAACACGCGGAACAAGAAAATTGCCAACAGGCAACAGGGAGGGTGCTGGGTCTCACAATACGGAACTATAAGAAAATGAATTTACGGTAAGTAAACAAAATTCTCTTTTTCTTGATCGTTCCTTTGGGAGGCCCAGACCATGGGACGTTCCAAAGCAGTCCCTGGGTGGGAAAGAAACAGTATAAACTAAGAAGTAGGCAGAACCTAACTTCACAAATGGGCGACAGCCGCCTGAAGGATGCGTCTGCCCATGCTCGCATCTGCCGAAGCATGAGCATGCACTTGGTAGTGCTTCGAAAAGGTATGTAGGCTAGTCCAAGTGGCAGCCTGACAGACTTGTTGAGCCGTAGTCTGGTGCCTAAAAGCCCAAGAGGCACCGACAGCTCTGGTCGAATGTGCCTTGATCCCCGGCGGGGGAGGCACCTGAGTACTCTGGTAGGCGTCCGAAATGGTCGATCTAATCCAACGGGCTAAGGTCGGCTTAGAAGCAGAGAGGCCCTTGCGCCGACCTGTGGTCAGCACAAAAAGAGAAGCGCACCGCCTAAGTGCAGCGGTGCGAGACACATAGATCCGGAGAGCACGCACCAGATCCAGAGTATGCAGCGCTTTTTCAAAGCGATGAACAGGAGCCGGACAAAAGGAAGGTAGGGTAATGTCCTGGTTAAGGTGGAAAGGAGAGACCACCTTAGGAAGAAAGTCCGGAGTCGGACGGAGAACCACCTTGTCTTGATGAAAAACCAAAAAAGGTGACTCCGAAGAGAGCGCAGCCAAATCAGAGACTCTCCTGAGGGAAGTTATGGCCACCAGAAAGGCCACTTTCTGTGAAAGACGATACAAGGAAACCTCCCTAAGAGGCTCAAAGGGGGGTTTCTGCAAAACCGTGAGAACCAAATTAAGGTTCCAGGGATCCAAGGGCCGCCGGTAGGGCGGAGTGATGTGAGACGCGCCCTGCATGAAGGTGCGGACCTGAGCCAGCCGAGCGAGACGTCGGTGGAACAGGACTGACAGAGCTGAGACTTGTCCCTTGAGAGAGTTGAGGGACAGTCCCAGCTGCAGACCGGACTGTAGAAAAGACAGAAGGGTCGGCAAGGAGAAAGGCCAAGGAGGATGGTCGGTAGAGCGACACCAGGACAGGAAAATTCTCCAAGTCCTGTGATAGATCTTAGCGGAGGAAGACTTACGGGCCCGAGTCATAGTGGAGATGACTTCAGGAGGAATACCAGAAGCCGTCAAAATCCAGGACTCAAGAGCCACGCCGTCAATTTGAGAGCCGCAGAATTCAGACGGAAAAACGGACCTTGCGAGAGAAGGTCTGGACGGTCCGGGAGACGCCACGGCATCTCTACGGACAGATGGAGCAGGTCTGGATACCAAGCTCGCCTGGGCCAGTCCGGTGCAATGAGGATGACTCGACGGCCCTCCATTCTGATCTTGCGCAGGACTCTGGGCAAGAGCGCTAGAGGGGGAAACACGTAGGACAGACGAAACTGGGACCAGTCTTGAACCAGAGCGTCCGCGGCGAATGCCTGAGGATCGTGGGAGCGAGCCACGTAAACAGGAACCTTGTTGTTGTGATGGGATGCCATTAGGTCCACGTCCGGAGTGCCCCATTTGCGGCAGATTGACTGAAACACTACCGGGTGCAGGGACCACTCGCCACCGTCCACGGTTTGACGGCTGAGATAATCTGCCTCCCAGTTTTCCACGCCTGGGATGTGGACTGCGGATATGGTGGACCCCGAGTCCTCCACCCATTGAAGGATGCGTTGTACCTCCAACATTGCCAGGCGGCTGCGTGTCCCGCCTTGGTGATTGATGTAGGCAACCGCTGTCGCGTTGTCTGACTGGACTCGAATGTGCCTGCCCGCCAACAGGTGGTGAAAAGCTAGGAGAGCTAGAAGCACAGCTCGGGTTTCCAGCACATTGATTGAAAGGGCTGACTCGGACGGAGTCCAAGTGCCCTGCGCTCTGTGGTGGAGACATACCGCTCCCCAGCCGGATAGACTGGCATCCGTGGTGAGGATCACCCAGGACGGGGCCAGGAAGGAGCGCCCCTGGGACAGAGAGAGGGGCCGAAGCCACCACTGAAGAGAGCTCCTGGTCTGTGGCGACAGAGCCACTAACCTGTGTAAGGAGGAAGGCCGGTTGTCCCAACAGCGGAGAATATCCAGCTGCAGGGGACGCAGATGGAACTGGGCAAATTGGACAGCTTCCATTGACGCCACCATTTGACCCAGCACCTGCATCAGACGCCTGAGGGAAGAACGGCGGGGCCTCAGCAGAGAGCGCACTGCCAGTTGGAGGGACTGCTGTTTGACTAAGGGCAACTTCACAAGTGCCGGTAAAGTCTCGAACTGCATCCCTAGGTACGTGAGACTCTGGGTCGGAGTCAGAGTGGATTTGGGTAGATTGACCAGCCACCCGAATTGGGCTAGAGTGGCGAGAGTGAGCGAGACACTCCGCTGACAGTCTGCGCTGGATGAAGCCTTGACTAGAAGGTCGTCCAGGTAAGGAATCACTGCCAACCCCTGTACGTGCAGAACCGCAATCACTGCTGCCATGACCTTGGTGAATACCCGAGGGGCTGTGGCCAACCCGAAGGGGAGAGCCATAAATTGGAAATGATCTTCTCCGATTGCAAAACGTAGCCAACGCTGGTGTGAAACTGCAATTGGCACATGCAGATAGGCATCTCTGATGTCGATGGACGCTAGGAAATCCCCTTGGGTCATTGAGGCAATGACTGATCGCAGAGACTCCATGCGAAAATGCCGCACCTGAACATGCTTGTTGAGAAGCTTGAGATCCAGGATAGGTCGGAATGTACCGTCCTTTTTGGGGACTAGGAAGAGATTTGAGTAGAAACCTCTGAACCGTTCCCGGGCAGGAACTGGTACAATTACTCCGTTGGCCTGCAAGGATGCCATGTCCTGTGAGAAGGCAGCGGCCTTGGAGCAGGGGGGAGTTGAGAGAAAAAATCTGTTTGGCGGTCTGGAAGAGAATTCTATCCTGTAGCCGTGGGAGAAGATATCTCTCACCCACTGATCGGAGACGTGTTGAAACCAAGCGTCGCCAAAGTGGGAGAGCCTGCCACCGACTAAGGACGTTGCTGGGGCGGGCAGATAGTCACGAGGAGGCTGCCTTAGTGGCAGCACCTCCTGCGGTCTTCTGTGGACGCGCTTTTGGGCGCCAGTTGGATTTCTGGTCCTTGGCTGAGTTAGTGGACGAGGCCGAGGGCTTAGAGGACAACCAGTTGGAGGAACGAAAGGAGCGAAACCTCGACTGATTCCTACCCTGGGCAGGTTTCCTGGCTTTGGTTTGTGGCATGGAAGTACTCTTCCCGCCAGTAGCTTCCTTAATAATTTCATCCAGCTATTCTCCGAACAGCCGGGACCCAGCAAAAGGGAGCCCAGCAAGGTACTTCTTTGAAGAAGCATCTGCCTTCCACTCTCGAAGCCACAAGATCCTGCGGATAGCAAGGGAATTAGCCGAAGCCACCGCAGTGCGGTGAGAAGCCTCCAGCATGGCAGACATGGCATAGGATGAAAAAGCTGAAGCTTGGGAAGTCAAGGCAACCATTTCGGGCATAGATTCCCTGGTGAGGGAATGCATCTCCTCCAGAGAACCAGAGATGGCTTTGAGAGCCCACACTGCTGCAAAAGTCGGGGAAAAGGAGGCCCCCGCCGCTTCATATACGGATTTGGCCAGAAGGTCAATCTGGCGGTCAGTGGAATCCTTAAGGGAGGTGCCATCAGCCACCGACACAACGGTCCGGGCTGAGAGCCTAGACACCGGGGGGTCTACCTTTGGGGACTGAGCCCACTCCTTGACCACCTCAGGTGGAAAGGGAAAACGGTCATCAGAACCATGCTTTGGGAAGCGTTTGTCAGGACAGGCCCTGGGCTTGGACACAGCGGCCTGAAAACTGGAGTGGTTAAAGAACACACTCTTTACTCTCTTAGGCGAGGTAAACTGGTGCTTTTCTGCCAGAGAGGGTTGCTCCTCTGATACTGGCGGATTGAGATCCAGTACAGAGTTAATGGAAGCAATCAAGTCACTAAGATCTGAGTCACTTTCGGACAGATCAATGGGGTACATGGAGTTAGCCTCCGAACCCCCTGTAAAGGCATCCTCCTCATCCTGCGAGTCCGCTCTTGAATCAGAGCCGCGGGAGGAGGAGGGAGAGGGAACCCTAAGTCTCTTCTCAGGAGGATGGGGTCTGGGACCTGAGGATGAATCCTCTGTGAGCTCCGGTCCTGAGAGAGACCTAGCAGCAGAGGCACCCTGTGAGGGGGGCTGATGCAGATTCAGCAAAGTCCTGGACAGAAGTCCCATGGACTCAGCAAAAGACTGGGAGATAGACCTAGAAAAGGATTCTACCCAAGCCGGGGGTTCAGCCACAGGAGCAGGAACAGCCTGAGAGACCACTGGGGGTGAGACTCCAGGCTGTGGCACCGCCAAGGTAGAGCAGGCATCACAATGTGGATAGGTGCTCGGTTCAGGCAGCAGGAGCTTACATGCAGCGCATACAGAGTAAAGCTTTGGAGCCTTGCTCCTCGTGTGAGACATGCTGCTGAAGTGAGGGCTCTGCCAGAGAATGAACCCCAGAGAGTATATCAGAGGTCCACAACCAGAACCGGTTGTGGCTTACCAGACCGCTGTGCTGTGCAGAGCGGTGTTGTGTGCCCTCCAGATCCTGAAGCCCGGACCCCAAACACAGCACCTCAGCAGGGATGCAGAGACCAGCGCTGAGTGAACGCTGAGAAAATGGCCGCCGGAGCGAAGAGAGGGGGCGGGACTTGCATGAAGAGCGGGATCTGGAGGGCCATAGAGACCTACAAGGGAGGAGACACGCACAGCAGTGGGGAGTGTCCCTCCCTTGTGCAGAACGGCCGCCGGGAGGAGCCGCGCTGTCCCTCTGCATGAGTGACATGTGAGGGTAGTGAAAACGAAACTAGGCCTCCGGCGAAGCCGGGGCCTAAATTTGAGCGGCGAGGCCGACGAGCAGGCACCATCGGCGCGGTTCTCGGGCAATAGCTAGAGAACCCGCCGGAAATGTCAGTAAATACAACAAGCACACTCTCCCCAAACAATACAGCACAGGGACCCCCAAATATAAACGCCTCAGGTACTTAGCTGCTGAGACGCATGGCCAGGTCCTGGGGATGAGTGCTCCGGTCCAGCAGGGTCCTGAAGGGCTGCGGATGGAGACCGGTCTCCTGCCAGGCATGGAGACCGTGCTGGCTCCCACTTCAAGCCAGAGCCCAGGAGGGATGGTGAAGGAGCACGGCATGTAAGGCTCCAGCCTTGGAATCAACCTTACAACACCGCCGACACAGTGGGGTGAGAAGGGACATGCCGGGGGTCCAGACGTGGACCCGCAGTTCTTCAAACTCATTCCAAAAGGAAAAAAATCATATGAGAATGCATGTGTGGATGTATGCCTCCTGAACACAAAGCGATAAACTGGCTGGGTCTGCTCACCAGGGGGTGTATAAGCTCAGAGGGAGGAGCTACACTTTTAAGTGTAGTACTTTGTGTGTCCTCCGGAGGCAGAAGCTAAACACCATGGTCTGGGTCTCCCAAAGGAACGATAAAGAAAAATTTGGTAGCTACATATGGATCACTTTACTAAATAGGGCATTCTAGCAAATGTTTGATCTGACCTTTCAGGTTGAGATTTCGGCAGTAGTCCACCACTCTGCATGGACACACTTATTTATAAAGCAGTTATCGATAGGCAAGATGAAATAAAGACCTGTTGATTTACTGTAGTATCTTGAGAGAGATATATATTTTTTTTTTTTTCCCCGTGAATAAAAGGTCAGACATAAACCATGCAAATGTCTACTGTAAGACTCTCCATCACAATGTAGCCAGTAATTTCTGTTTTGCAGTGCACAGGGTTGTACTGCACATATGCAGAATTTCCCTAGTCGCCTACAATTTGTTCCATCTGTTACAAGTCCCCAGGGGTGAAGGGGATTTTCTCAGTACTACTAAAATGCAAATTTCAAACGCCACGTTTACCAGGGCTTCTGCTAAAATAAAATTTGCATCATCCCTGCTAAAATGTTTGTAACATGTAGGTAAACTACTAGAATGGTATACTGTGGTTTCATTGGAAAAAAAAATTGGCCCAATTTCTGAAAACTAATGGAAAAGATGAGCTGGAATAGAGCTGCCCACCTAGGGGGTCAGGCAGACTGGTGGGAGGGGACAGAGTAGTCGGCTCCAGGGCAGCAAAGAGGACAGAAGTAGCCCTCGAACAGTGAGGAGCGTGTGGCTCCCGAGGAGTAAAGGGGTTGGGTTGCAGACGGTGGTCTGGGCCCGGAGGAGTCGAAGACCCGGTCGCGGGATATTGGGACTGGGTGCCTGGACCTAGTCTTGTAGGACAGTCAGCAGCTTGAGTACAATAGCTGGTCCGGGACCGAAAACACGGCGGGGTACTGGACCCTAGGTCGGGAAGTAGCTTCAGGCAACCCGGCAATTAACCTGCGGAGGATAGTGACTTTATGGACTGTCCCCACGAAGCTCAGAGATCAGGGGCACTAGCGCAACGAGGGGAATAGGGCTTTCCAATTTAAGCAGCCCACTGAAATCCCAAGCGTGAGTCCTTAAGAGCAAGCTCCTCTTCTATCAATAGTAGGGAGCGGAGCCCAGACAGCTTTATGCTTACGGGCCACTTGGACACTTATATAATTGTTCACAGAGGCAGGTTCCAAACCATCAGGCAGTACTGCAGGGGACGGATACCCGGACGGGCTCCCCCAAGTGTACAGCGGCACCCAGCGACTTGGTTTACCTTGTTGTCAGAGTCTGCTTTTATCACAAACGCTGTCTGAGTGAGTACCTGGTCATCCCCTGCTTCTAGAAAGTCTGCGCTCCCCTGCACATCACCATTTAGAATCCCGGGGCCTACCCTACCCGTGGATGGTAACGTCACCTAGCTGCCCCCTTCCATCTCCGCCCTGGCATTCTCAACGGCAGAGGAGGTAGTGCCCGTTACCGCACACCACGGGTGGTGTCACGAACTATAATTCCCCTGTAAATAGCGCACTTCTTCATTTGAGAGTGGCCCCTAGCCCCCGGGTCCGGAGACCCTCGAGCCACGAGTAACCACCCCCGGTTCGACCGCTGCAGGGGCGGTACATTAGCACATGGAATTTCTGCTGGTCTGAATTTGTCATAAAATGCACCAAAGCCCTGATTTATCAAGACCGTTGTTTTTCACTCTTGTTTTGAATAATGGGTGGGGTGGGGTCCAAGGCTCCTGATTCATCAAGAGGCACACATCTGTTAATGAATCTGGCGGGTGCTTAGGTGTGCGCCTCATCATAAATTTTATTGGTGTAAGGTGGACTATCGCTCGTCATCGATTTGATGAGTAGGGGTCGTCATGACCAAGCTCTGCCCACTTTGTTGGACAAAAAAGGGCATGAAAATGCTAAAAGTTGCAATTAGTGATCATCAATCAATAAAATGCTCGAGTGCTCATAATGAGCAGTTGGAAACTTGGGTGGGTGAGACTTGAGCACCAAGTATAATGGAAGTCAATTGGGAACTCGCAAAATCTTTCTGGAAGAGTTCCCAAGCCAAGAAAATTGCTTGAGTTCCCCTGTGGCTTTCATTATACTTGGGTACTCGAGTGACGCCCATCCGAGCATCCAACTGCTTGTTACAAACAACCGAGAATGGTAGTGCTTGCTCATCACTAGTCGTAATTCTTGCACAGCTTTACACAAACATTTTCACATTCAGTGCATATGTCTTGTCATAGAATAAAACAGAGTCCAACAAAGGAAACCAGTATCACCCCTGTACTAAATATCCATACACTGTTTATTTATATATTTTCCCCGACTATCCCAATTACTACAAATTAGGGCCTCCTGCTTCACAAAGAATTAACATATACCATATATACAGTGTTGTGTAGTCTGTATGTGCGCGAGTATAAAGCCACCTTGTTGGCTTATTTTCGAGTACTCATTGTGTACTTGGGCAGGATTACTCCGTCTATGTAGTAAGATTATACATATAGCTATTTTTGGAATTTTGAGTCCATGTAATGAGTCAGGGCAATCTTTATACATAGTGAAATTAGTCTCACTGGATGTACATACAATAAACAATTATCATTTATAAAATGACAGGAATCGCACGTGAGGGCTAACTCGTCTGGTTATTTTCTTTCTTTGTCTGTAATCCAAGTAGTTCTGTCCTTAGCTCTCCAGGTTTTGGGGGAACCTCAGGTACACTCTGCAACACAAGACAATCTGATTATTATGCAATAAGAACTTATTATTGTGAAGATAGACACAAAAAAGGCCAGCACACATTTTATACATTATGAACGATAGGAAACCAGACGTAGTCATGACTAATTGTATATTGGCAACGTAGCCTGTCAGTTTCCCAGTTCAGATGAACAAAAAAGACTGACTGCACTCCTCGACCTGACGTGTGAACAGGTGCATAACTGAACATGACATAAAATACAAAATACGGTCCTTCTGACCGTGCACCCTTCCCCCAGTTGCCACAGGTAATCTTATCCTATATAGCAGGTTCCTACTTGCCCATACACAGGAGGTTTTTAACCTAGATAGAGGCTTCAGCATAGCGTCAGGGACCCAGTTACGAGATATGCCGTGAAGGGGCAACTGGGCAGATATACAAATGGCCATTTATATATGCTAAATATCTCATTTTTCTCAGATTTTCCTTAGCAGTAATGCAGGTCCATGTTCACATATTCATGGTTTCCATACTTTAGCATTATCAGAGTGCAAACTGTTTTTTTTGTATTTTATGTCATGTTCAGTTATGCACCTGTTCACACGTCAGGTCGAGGAGTGCAGTCAGTCTTTTTTGTCTATATGAAGAGGGTCATACCTTCTGACCGTGCACCCTTCCCCCAGTTGCCACAGGTAATCTTATCCTATATAGCAGGTTCCTACTTGCCCATACACAGGAGGTTTTTAACCTAGAGAGAGGCTTCAGCATAGCGTCAGGGACCCAGTTACAAGATATGCCGTGAAGGGGCAACTGGGCAGATATACAAATGGCCATTTATATATGCTAAATATCTTATTTTTCTCAGATTTTCCTTAGCAGTAATGCAGGTCCATGTTCACATATTCATGGTTTCCATACTTTAGCATTATCAGAGTGCAAACTGTTTTTTTGTATTCCCAGTTCAGATGAGGCCTGGCTTGCCACAAGGAGATAGGGAGCATCCAACAAAATAGGATGGCTTTTTCATAAAAAAATTTTAACTAAGTATTTCACAATTTACGTTTTCAGGGATAGTGTTCATGTATTCATTAAATCGCAGTGTGCTGACGTACAGTGTATGTATATGTTGGTACACTGGAAGATGTCAGATAACATCTAGAAAGCCTGGATTCTAGACTTGCTTAGCATCTAGTATTTGTACCAGGTTTTCATGAAGTTATTTATTATTATAGCACCATTTATTCCATGGCGCTTTACAAGTGAAAGAGGGTATACGTACAACAATCATTAACAGTACAAAACAGACTGGGACAGGAGGAGAGAGGACCCTGCCCGCGAGGGCTCACAGTCTACAGGGAATGGGTGATGGTACAATAGGTGAGGACAGAGCAGGTTGTGCAGTGGTGTACTGGACTGAGGGTTATTGTAGGTTGTAGGCTTGTTGGACGAGGTGGGTCTTGAGGTTCCTCTTGAAGCTTTCCACAGTAGACGAGAGTCTGATATGCTGGGGTATAGCGTAAGTTGAAAGTTTCTGTAATTGTCTATGTATGTGTTATTCTCAAATAAAGGTAGCTGGTGCTGTAGTAATGTTTTGTGCAGCACCTTATCTTCCTGGTGAATGCCATATGTTGTGCTTTGGGGCAGTTATCACTGCATTACATTTCCAAAATTGCTTGCCTGTGTTCACACAAAGGCTAATATCACAGCAGTGTTTTACCTGCTCCCCTGAATTTTGCAAGGAAACTGCTATTTCACAACAGAGCAAGGTATTTGCAGCCTAAAGGCTGCTTTACTCGCAGTGACATCGCTAGCGAAAGCACCCGCCCCCACCAGATGTGCATCACGAATTCCGTGACCCTGACGACATATCGTTGCGTGTAAAGCACCCTTAAGGACTCATTCAGACGTCCATTTTTCACACGTGTTCTATTCGTGGTTTTGATGGACAGAACACATATTTGCTATGATCTGAGGAACTCTTCAAATGTCCATTTTTTTTGTGAACCAACATCCTGGACACGTCCATGTTTCACCTGCGTCATAAATAAAAATTAACAGACAAATGTAAGAGGAAAGAATTGCTGTATAATAGGGATCAAGCAACTCCGTGTATATAGACAAAAAATATAGATTTTATTGGTTCAAAAATAAACATACATAAATAGAGGTCACATGAAGAGAAAAAAGTGCAATATGAAAAACATTTAAAAAACGTCACAGATTGACCGTTAACAAACACCCCAGATCTAGTACTATAATAAGATACTAGTGTGCTGATAATAAATGGCAAATTTGATACAAAAGGCAAACATGCAAGAACGTGCACAATTAAACCTGCATGAATATAACCCATGCCATATTAATAGACCACTTTATCTGACACCACCAGCCCTGTCTCAGTGTAGGATAAGTAGTGAGCCTGAGTGGAGTACACTTAAGCGGGCTTTACACGCTACGATTTCGCTACAGCGATCTCGTTGGGGTCACGGATTTTGTGACGCACATCCGGCAGCTGTAGCGATCTCGTTGTGTGTGACTTCTAGGAGCGATTTTGGATTGTTGCAAAAACGTCCAAAATCGCTCCTCGTTGACATGGGGGTCCTCTCCCAATTATCGCTGCTGTCGCGGGGGCAAAGTTCATCCTCGTCCCTGCGGCAGCACACATCGCTACGTGTGACGCCGCAGGAACGAGGAACCTCTCCTTACCTGCCACACACCAGCAATGAGGAAGGATGAAGGTGGGCGGGATGTTCGTCCCGCTCATCTCCGCCCCTCCGCTTTGATTGGGCGGCCGCTTAGTGACGTCGCTGTGACGCCGAGCGAACCGCCCCCTTAGAAAGGAGGCGGTTCGCCGGTCACAGCGACGTCGCCGAGCAGGTAATTACGTGTAACGCTGTCGTAGCGATAATGTTCGCTACGGCAGCGATCTTCACATATCGTCATAACGATAGGGGCATGTGCTATCACGCTCACCATCGCTAGCATCGGCTAGCGATGTTGCAGCGTGTAAAGCCACCCTTAGACTAAAGAACTATGATGAAAACACCATCGCTATAAATTAGTAAGTGAGAGCAAATAATTCCACCCTAGGTCCAGACAAAAAAAAAAATGGCAATTTGTTCCACCTGCGTTCCATCACTAGAGATGTGACTTCTTCAAGGGCCAAAAGTAAAGTGTGCCACACGCACCGCTCTCCCTGCATGGCAGTGGGTAGTTAAATTATAGAACAAATTGCCTTTTTTTTTGGTCTGGACCTAGGGTGGAATTATTTGCTCTGACTTACTGATTTATACCGATGGTGTTTTCACCATAGTTCTTTACTCTATAGGGTACTTTACATGCTGAGACATCGCTACCAATATATCGTCGGGGGTCACGTCGTTAGTGACGCACATCTGGAGCCGGTAGCGACATCGCAGCGTGTGACACCAAGGAGCGACGATCAACAATCGCAAAATCGTTCAAAAACGGTGATCGTTGACACGTCGCTCCTTTCCTTAATATCGTTGCTGCTGCAGCTACGATGTTGTTCGTCGTTCTTGCGGCAGTACACATCGCTATGTGTGACACTGCAGGAGCAACAAACATCTCCTTACCTGCATCCACCGGCAATGCGGAAGGAAGGAGGTGGGTTGGATGTTATGACCTGCTGATCTCCGCCCCTCCGCTTCTATTGGCCGGCCGCTTAGTGACGCAGCAGTGGCGTCGCTATGACGCCGAACGAACTTCCCCCTTGGGGGAGGGATTGTTCGGCGGTGACAGCGACGTTGCTTACAAGCTATGTGCGGGTGACGCTGCCGTAGCGATAATGTTCGCTATGGCAGCGATCACCAAATGTCGCATGTACGACGGGGGCGGGTGCTATCGCGCTCGACATCGCTAGCAAAAGCTAGTGATGTCGCAGCATGTAAAGCACCCTTAAGTGTACTCCACCCAGGCTCACTGCTTATTCTACACTGAGACAGGGCTGGTGGTGTCAGATAAAGTGGTCTATTAATATGGTATGGGTTATATTCATGCAGGTTTAATTGTGCACGTTCTTGCATGTTTGCCTTTTGTATCATATTTGCCATTTATTATCAGCACAATAGTATTTTATTATAGTACTAGATCTGGGGTGTTTGTTAACGGTCAATCTGTGACGTTTTTTTTAAATGTTTTTAATATTTCACTTTTTTTCTCTTCATGTGACCTCTATTTATGTATGTTTATTATTGAACCAATAAAATCTATATTTTTTGTCTATATACACGGAGTTGCTTGGTTGATCCCTATTATACAGCAATTCTTTCCGCTTACATTTGTATGTTGTTCCTTGTTGCTGTTGGAGATCCCAAGGAGGGGAAAGGTGCCCCCTGTCTTTATTATTCATAAATAAAAATTACCAATACGAGTCTATGGGTACATGAACATCATGGCCAGCACACGGATGACATATGTCATTGCACCATTTGGTGCCCAGCTTTAATTGGGCACCGATAGAAGTTTACATAGCCTTTAGTGTGCCTCTGAATTTATATGTAAGCATAAGGTAGTGGCTTTTCTGATGATTTCTGCAGAAATCTATCAGGAAAAAGCTTTAAGCATGTCCCATACGTGATCCAATGGAGCATAGTATGACAGCAGAGGGAGTCCCGATCAGGTTTGGGAGCCGTGGTACCTGCACCCTCTATATGAAAGTGACTGTACTTTCTCTGGCCATCCTCACCATGAACACATATGCTCTAAATGAATAATTTGTTAAAGGGGTTTTCCCATAAACAAAGACCATGTCCCTGTACGGTCAGACACGGCCATTACACAGTACATAGCAGGGACACATATATAAGATTATCTCAGCACAGGAAGATTTTTTTAAAACACATCCAATTGTGGAAATTATTATTATGCCAAGATCTGTTGATTAAAATGCACTTTAAAATTAAATTTGATAATGGCAAAACCCCTTTAATGACCTTCAGCAGAGAAGAAGGGAATTTTGTTTACTTACCGTAAATTCCTTTTCTTCTAGCTCCTATTGGGAGACCCAGACAATTGGGTGTATAGCTTCTGCCTCCGGAGGCCACACAAAGTATTACACTTTAAAAAGTGTAACCCCTCCCCTCTGCCTATACACCCTCCCATGCATCACGGGCCCATCAGTTTTGGTGCCAAAGCAGGAAGGAGGAAACTTATAAATTGGTCTAAGGTAAATTCAATCCGAAGGATGTTCGGAGAACTGAACCATGAACCAAAAGAACAATTCAACATGAACAACATGTGTACACAAAAGAACAACAGCCCGAAGGGAACAGGGGCGGGTGCTGGGTCTCCCAATAGGAGCTAGAAGAAAAGGAATTTACGGTAAGTAAACAAAATTCCCTTCTTCTTTGTCGCTCCATTGGGAGACCCAGACAAGTGGGACATCCAAAAGCAGTCCCTGGGTGGGTAAAAGAATACCTCGATAAAAAGAGCCGTAAAACGGCCCCTTCCTACAGGTGGGCAACCGCCGCCTGAAGGACTCGCCTACCTAGGCTGGCATCTGCCGAAGCATAGGTATGCACCTGATAGTGTTTCGTGAAAGTGTGCAGACTCGACCAGGTAGCCGCCTGACACACCTGCTGAGCCGTAGCCTGGTGCCGCAATGCCCAGGACGCACCCACGGCTCTGGTAGAATGGGCTTTCAGCCCTGAAGGGACCAGAAGCCCAGAAGAACGGTAGGCTTCAAGAATCGGTTCCTTGATCCACCGAGCCAAGGTTGACTTGGAAGCCTGCGACCCCTTACGCTGGCCAGCGACAAGGACAAAGAGAGCATCTGAACGGCGCAGGGGCGCCGTACGAGAAATGTAGAGTCTGAGTGCTCTCACCAGATCTAACAAGTGCAAATCCTTTTCACATTGGTGAACTGGATTAGGACAAAAAGAAGGTAAGGAGATATCCTGATTGAGATGAAAAGGGGATACCACCTTAGGGAGAAATTCCGGAACCGGACGCAGAACCACCTTATCCTGGTGAAACACCAGGAAGGGGGCTTTGCATGACAGTGCAGCTAGCTCAGACACTCTCCGAAGTGATGTGACTGCCACTAGGAAGACCACCTTCTGCGAAAGGCGTGAAAGAGAAACATCCCTCATCGGCTCGAAAGGTGGTTTCTGAAGAGCCGTTAGCACCCTGTTAAGATCCCAGGGTTCTAGCGGACGCTTGTAAGGTGGGACTATGTGGCAAACCCCCTGCAGGAACGTGCGTACCTGCGGAAGCCTGGCTAGGCGCTTTTGAAAAAACACGGAAAGCGCCGAGACTTGTCCCTTGAGAGAGCCGAGAGACAAACCCTTTTCCATTCCGGATTGAAGGAAGGACAGAAAAGTGGGCAAGGCAAACGGCCAGGGAGTAAAACCCTGATCAGAGCACCAGGATAAGAAGATCCTCCACGTCCTGTGGTAGATCTTGGCGGACGTTGGTTTCCTGGCCTGTCTCATAGTGGCAATGACCTCTTGAGATAACCCTGAAGACGCTAGGATCCAGGACTCAATGGCCACACAGTCAGGTTGAGGGCCGCAGAATTCAGATGGAAAAATGGCCCTTGAGACAGCAAGTCTGGTCGGTCTGGTAGTGCCCACGGTTGACCCACCATGAGATGCCACAGATCCGGGTACCACGACCTCCTCGGCCAGTCTGGGGCGATGAGGATGGCGCGGCGGCAGTCGGACCTGATTTTGCGTAACACTCTGGGCAGCAGTGCCAGAGGAGGAAATACATAAGGCAGCCGAAACTGCGACCAATCCTGAACTAATGCGTCTGCCGCCAGAGCTCTGTGATCTTGAGACCGTGCCACGAATGCCGGGACCTTGTTGTTGTGCCGGGACGCCATTAGGTCGACGTCCGGCGTTCCCCAGCGGCAACAGATCTCTTGGAACACGTCCGGGTGAAGAGACCATTCCCCTGCGTCCATGCCCTGGCGACTGAGAAAGTCTGCTTCCCAGTTTTCTACGCCCGGGATGTGAACTGCGGAGATGGTGGAGGCTGTGGCTTCCACCCACAGCAGAATCCACCGAACTTCTTGGAAGGCTTGACGACTGCGTGTGCCGCCTTGGTGGTTGATGTACGCCACCGCCGTGGCGTTGTCCGACTGAATTCGGATCTGCTTGCCTTCCAGCCACGGCTGGAACGCCTTTAGGGCTAGATACACTGCCCTTATCTCCAGAACATTGATCTGAAGGGATGACTCTGTCGGAGTCCAGGTTCCCTGAGCCCTGTGGTGGAGGAAGACCGCTCCCCACCCTGACAGACTCGCGTCCGTCGTGACCACAGCCCAGGATGGGGGCAGGAAGGATTTTCCCTTCGACAAAGAAGTGGGAAGAAGCCACCACTGAAGGGAGGCCTTGGTTGCCTGAGAAAGGGAGACGTTCCTGTCGAGGGACGTCGACCTCCTGTCCCATTTGCAGAGAATGTCCCATTGGAGTAGACGCAGATGAAACTGCGCAAATGGAACTGCCTCCATTGCTGCCACCATCTTCCCTAGGAAGTGCATGAGGCGCCTCAAGGGGTGTGACTGGGCTCGAAGGAGAGATTGCACCCCTGTCTGTAGTGAACGCTGTTTGTCCAGCGGAAGCTTCACTATCGCTGAGAGAGTATGAAACTCCATCCCGAGGTAAGTCAGTGATTGGGTCGGTGTCAATTTTGACTTTGGGAAATTGATGATCCACCCGAACCTCTGGAGAGTCTCCAGAGCAGTGTTCAGGCTGTGTTGGCATGCCACCCGGGAGGGTGCCTTGACTAGAAGATCGTCTAAGTAAGGGATCACCGAGTGTCCCTGAGAGTGTAGGACTGCCACCACTGTTGCCATGACCTTGGTGAAGACCCGTGGGGCTGTCGCCAGGCCGAAAGGCAGTGCCACGAACTGAAGGTGTTCGTCTCCGATGGCGAAACGCAGGAAGCGCTGATGCTCTGGTGCAATCGGCACGTGGAGATAAGCATCCCTGATGTCGATTGATGCTAGGAAGTCTCCTTGGGACATCGAGGCGATGACGGAGCGGAGAGATTCCATCCGGAACCGTCTGGTTTTCACGTGTTTGTTGAGCAGTTTGAGGTCCAAAACGGGACGGAATGATCCGTCCTTTTTTGGCACCACGAACAAGTTGGAGTAAAAACCGCGACCCCATTCTTGAAGGGGAACAGGGATCACCACTCCTTCTGCCTTCAGAGTGCTCACCGCCTGAAAAAGAGCATCGGCTCGCTCGGGGGGCGGAGATGTTCTGAAGAAACGAGTCGGAGGACGAGAGCTGAGCTCTATCCTGTAACCGTGAGACAGAATGTCTCTCACCCATCGGTCTTGGACATGTGGCAACCAGGCGTCGCAAAAGCGGGAGAGCCTGCCACCGACCGAGGATGCGGTTTGGGGAGGCCGAAAGTCATGAGGAGGCCGCTTTGGGGGCGGTTCCTCCGGCGGTCTTTTTAGGACGTGACTTAGACCGCCATGAATCAGAGTTCCTCTGGCCCTTCTGTGGCCTGTTAGACGTGGAGAATTGAGACCTGGCTGAGGGCCGAAAGGACCGAAACCTCGATTGTATCTTCCGTTGCTGAGGTCTGTTTGGTTTGGACTGGGGTAAGGACGAGTCCTTTCCCTTGGATTGTTTAATGATTTCATCCAATTGCTCGCCAAACAGACGGTCGCCAGAAAATGGCAAACCGGTTAAGAACTTCTTGGAAGCAGAGTCTGCCTTCCATTCGCGTAGCCACATGGCCCTGCGGACTGCCACTGAATTGGCGGATGCTACCGCTGTGCGGCTCGCAGAGTCCAGGACGGCATTCATGGCGTAGGACGCAAAAGCCGACGCCTGAGAGGTTAAAGACGCAACCTGCGGAGTAGAGGCACGTGTGACTGCATTAATCTCAGACTGACAAGCTGAGATAGCTTGGAGTGCCCATACGGCTGCAAATGCCGGAGCAAAAGACGCGCCTATGGCTTCATAGATGGATTTCATCAGGAGCTCTATTTGCCTGTCAGTGGCATCCTTGAGCGATGAACCATCTGCCACTGCTACTATGGATCTAGCCGCCAGTCTAGAGACTGGAGGATCCACCTTAGGACACTGAGCCCAACCCTTAACTACGTCAGTGGGGAAGGGGTAACGTGTGTCATTAAGGCGCTTAGTAAAGCGCTTGTCCGGAAAAGCTCGGTGTTTCTGGACTGTATCTCTGAAGTTGGAGTGATCAAGAAACGCACTCCGTGTACGTTTGGGAAACCTAAATTGGAATTTCTCCTGCTGAGCAGCTGACTCCTCAATCGGAGGAGTTGGAGGAGAAAGTTCTAACACCTGATTGATGGACGCTATAAGGTCATTTACTATGGCGTCCCCTTCAGGTGTATCAAGATTGAGAGCGGCGTCAGGATCAGAGCCCTGATCTGCCACCTCCGCTTCATCCTCCAGAGAGTCCTCATGCTGAGACCCTGAGCAGTGGGATGAAGTCGAGGGAAGCTCCCAGCGAGCCCGCTTAGCCGGTCTGGGACTGCGGTCCGTGTCGGAGTCTTCACCGTGGGACCTAGGAGTCACCCCAGGAGCACTTTCCTGCGCCGACCGAGGCGGGTCTGGGGGCAATGATTCAACAGTGCCCGGGGCCTGTGTTACCGGTCTGGACTGCAAAGCTTCAAGTATCTTAGCAGACCATCTATCCATAGACTGAGCCATGGATTGAGAAAGTGACTCAGAAAGTTTATCAGCCAACACTGCAAACTCTGTCCCTGCCACCTGGACAGTGGTAGCCGGTGGTTCTACCTGGGCCGAGGGTCCCACCAGTGGCTGAGGCTCCGGCTGAGTGAGTGTCACAGGGGCCGAGCATTGCACACAATGAGGGTAGATGGAACCTGCAGGTAACATAGCCGCACAAGAGGTACAGGTTGCAAAATAAGCCTGTGCCTTGGTACCCTTGCTTTTTGCGGACGACATGCTGTTGTCTCCTCTTAGAGCAATCAGTGAGGGTATATAGCCAAAAGCAAATAGTACGGCCGAACAGAGTAAATGTATACAATATAAGTATATAAATATACACTTCGGCACCCAGGGGGGCCAGCACCTAGTAACAGGTGCTGCTTACCGACCGCCCTCAGCGGTTGTGTGACCACCAGATTCCCTGCCTGGGCCTCCCAGAGCTGTGGAGCTCGGTCTGAAGTTCTCCAGCGGCAGAAGTGCTGATAGCAATGGCTGCCAGCGTTCTGAGAGGAGGAGGGAGCCGTGGGCGTGCCTCAGAAAGTGCGGTAATCTGGTGCCCCGCAGTGCTCAGTGAGGGGGGAGGAGGATACCTTAGTATGCTCCAGCCCTCACCGCTGACGTCCAGTCTAGCGTCCCGCCCTTACCCCTGACTGGCAGGCCCGGGGGCGGGAGTATGCGGTACTAGGCCGCAAAAGCCGGGGACTAAATTTATTAACGCGGCCGGCAAACAAGCGCGGTCGGCGCGGTAGTCCCGGCGACACAAAACACCCAGCAGCTGCTGCAGCGTCCGTTACACAGGCACTCTATGCGCCGTCCCCAAGGGGACACAGAGTACCTCAGAGGAGCAGGGCCTGTCCCTGACGATACCCGGTCTCCTGTCCGTCAGATTCCCCCAGGGGCTGCGGAGGGAGCCCGGTCCCAGTGCCTGGTGACCGGATAGGATCCCACTTCACCCAGAGCCCCTAAGGGATGGGGAAGGATAATCAGCATGTGGCTCCAGCCTTTGTACCCGCAATGGGTACCTCATCCTTAACAGCACCGCCGACCAGAGTGGGGTGAGAAGGGAGCATGCCGGGGGCCCTGTAAGGGGCCCTCTTTTCTTCCATCCGATAAAGTCAGCAGCTGCTGCTGACTAAAATGTGGAGCTTGCGTGAATGTGTGCCTCCTTCAACACAAAGCATAAAAACTGATGGGCCCGTGATGCACGGGACGGTGTATAGGCAGAGGGGAGGGGTTACACTTTTTAAAGTGTAATACTTTGTGTGGCCCCCGGAGGCAGAAGCTATACACCCAATTGTCTGGGTCTCCCAATGGAGCGACAAAGAAATGTACTATTACAGGAGTGGTAAGCAAAATGCAAACAACTACTGCTTCCTATTATCTTATAGGGCAGACTCTGTTCACATTAGGCTACATTCACACGACCGTTCCGTTTTTGCGGTCTTCAAAAAATGATCCTGTTTTTTTCACGGATGCATCCGTGTGGCATCTGTGTCACAACCGCATCTGTCCCATTCCGTATACGGTCCATGTGACTTCCGTTTTTTTTGCGGACCGTAAAAAAAACAGAAGGAGAGTTACATGCAGTCCAGGGTGTCTGGCCAGATGCTGGTCCACATATACAGTCTATGGGGAACAGAATTTAAGGCAAAGGGGTAGGAGCAAGTGCTACATACTCACTGATCACCAGCACGGCTGCCACACTGCTCCTGCTGCAGCTCTTTGTTCTTCCCAAGTCGGCCGCTCATTAGACTCATACATATTCACTCCTTCCCCCATCTGTGATTGGTTACAGTCAGACGCGCCCCCACGCTGAATGACAGCTGTCTGACTGCAACCAATCACAGCCGCCGGTGGGTGGGTCTATATCGTACAGTACAAAAAATAAATAATTAAAAAAAACAGCATGCTGTCCCCCCAATTTTGATACCAGCCAAGATAAAGCCTCAAAGCTGCTGGCTGGTATTCTCAGACTGGAGAGACCCACGTCATTGGGAGCCCCCCCAGCCTAAAAATATCAGCCAGCAGTCGGCCGGAATTTCCGCATCCATTAGATGCGATAGTCCCGGGACTTTACCCGGCTCATCCCGTTGCCCTGGTGCGGTGGCACACTGGGTAATATAGGGGGTTGATACCAGATGTGTAATATCCCCTAGCATCAAGCCCAGAGGTTATTGGTGTCTATCAAATACCCTACATCACAAACCCAGTCAGTAATTTAAAAAAAAAAAAATAGACAAACAAATTTTTATTTGAAAAAACACTCCCCAACACAGTGTGCAGTGCGGGCAGATGCTGACACACTGCAGTGCGGGCAGATACTGACACACTGCAGTGTAAGCAGCTGCGGGAGCGGGACACAGACTGCAGGGGCACCCGACGGAAGTCACACAGAAGTGCTTTTGCAGACCCATTGACTTGTATTGAGTCACAGTCCGTTATTACTGAACAGAACAAGACATGTTCCATAATAAGGGAACACACATGAAGCATCCGATGTGTTTTTTTTGTAGGAACTGATGGCACACAGAAGTGCTTCCATGTGCCATCCAATCCTACACAAAAGACATTGAAAAGATGGTCCTGTCAGTAGGTCCGCAAAAAAACAGGAACTGAACAGGACAGACGGAACGGTCGTCTGAATGAGCCCTTAATGAAGGTTTTCTGTTGCTTTTTCAGATCTTGTATAGCGTAGTGCTGGACTATTCAGAAACCCTTGATGTAAAACAACCAAACATATGCACAGAACGTGCTACACATACACCAGTCTGGTCAGTTGTGCTATTGTAACAGCTTCATGCTAAAATGATTGCTCTTACACCTATTTAAGATCAACCTAGGAAATCTGATGCAACTGCTTTGAAATCAACTGCAATGAACTGAACTATATTACGGAGAGAAGCTGCACTCTTACCAGATCTGGCCTGTAGTATCTGTGCACAACTTCTGCCCCTGCAAACATAGATAAAAAGGTAGCACTCAGCATCTTCATGTACTGGGGCCAGGTTACTCCCGCAGGCATAGTGATAGGGCGCTTCCTTAAAAAGAAATACAAAAGCGTGTTAGTGGATTTTACCAACTGCAAGGTTTCAATGTCCTAAGAGATCAATATGATCTGATGGTGGAGAATTCAGAACAGCCAAGGATTGAGTGATTAAGAAGGTTTTAATATATTCGGATGGAGGGTCTGTTAGGGAAATGCCATAGGTAAGGGTGCTTTCACACATCCGGCTTGAGCTCTGCGGCTCAATCCGGCTGTGAAACCTATGCAACGGATGCGGTGAACACACCGCATCCTTTGCATAAGTTTTTCCTTTGCGGCCAGTCCGGTTTTTTCCGCTTGTGGCATGCTACTGAGCATGCGCAGTGGCAAAAACCGCATGCGGCGGCCGGATGCGGTTATTGCCGCATCGCGCCGCATCCGGCCGCCATAGGCATGCATTGAAAAATGCGCCGCATCGGCCGAATGCGGCGCGATGCGGGTTTTTTTGCTGCACGAAAAAAAGTGCCAGGCAACGTTCCATCCGGCCGCCGCATCGGCTAAATCTGCCGCATGAGGCAAAAAACGGATGGAACGCAAGGCTTTGCGGCACAATGCGGCACTAATTAAAGTCTATGCAGAAAAAACGCAACCGGCAGCAAAAAAAAACGGTTGCGATTTTCCTGCAAAGTGCCGGATTGTGCCGCATTGCAGAAACCGGAGGTGTGAAAGCAGCCTAAGGGTTGCTGTATCTGGAAAGAAGGCTCCTTTTATTTATTGTCATATCAACCCAGCACCTCCATCATTGTCTAGATCTAGTACCTTTTGTCTCTAGCGGCCCTGTTGGGCTCTGTCCGTAGTACAACTCAGTCCTAAGTTTGTAGTTACACCGAGAAGGCTCTTGGTTTATGCGTCCGACATCCTAGGCTCCTCTTCTGCTTAGGCTGCTTTCACACTACGTTTTTTTAGCATGCATCATGAACGTTTTTTTGCTGCAAAAGCAGATCCTGTTTTTGCAAAGAAAAACGCATGTGTTATTTTGCAGGATCCTATCACTTTAAGTTTATGGGCGGGCATTGGAGTAATGTGATCGGGAGTGAGGGGAACTGAATGTGAAAGACTGGGAGCCGACATATGACGGCTGCGGAGGCTCGTAACCAAGGTAAACATCGGGTAACTTGCTTAGATACCCAATATTTACATTGGTTACGAGCATCTGCAGCTGCTAGGAGCAGGGCTGCCTGCTCCCTGCACGCGTAACCAAGATAAACATCGGGTAACTAAGCCCGCGGTTACCCGATATTTACCTTGGTTACGAGCGTCCTCTGCTCTCAGGCGGGAGAGAGGGGGAGAGGGGGAGAGAATGATCATGCCAGGCTGGTTTCTGGGCATGCTCAGTAGAGCAAGCAGGATCCTGTCTATCAGCATGCCAGCGTTCACATGCGTTTGCGTGCTGTTTAGTCAGGATCCAGCAATTTGCAGTATTTGGACGCAGCTCAAAAACGCTACAAGTAACGTTTTTGAAAAAAGTTAAAAAACTGCAAGTCGCTGGATCCTCACTATAACACACACAAACGCAGGTGAACGCATGTTGACGCGAGTCCATTGCAACTGCATTGAAATGAAAACGCATTTGCACTGGATCCGTTTTTGCGTTCTAAAAATGTTCATGACACGTTAAAAAAACGTAGTGTGAAAGCAGCCTTAATAGCAAAGTCATGGTCCGACATACATCATCAGGTCGCATTAGGCCTAGTAACCAGGCATCATGTGACGTCAGAACATCAAGGAACCCAGCAAGAGGATGGTGGCAGAAAAAGTGTCTACGGAGGGCCGGACTGAACACCGGACAAGTCTTTTTGCTCAACTCTAGTGCTGTGCACATCTCGGGTTTAGACTAGTTGCCTCTTTTTCCAGCACCTGTTTTCCGTACATTGTGCTTTTCCTCTCCGGCCCATCTGCACATCCTTTTGGTAATAGGCAGCATTTTATTGCATCATGCCTTTGTCATACCTTGCAATAAGAATGCACAACAATGCAATTCTAATACTCTCCTGACAGCCAGGAGGGGCTCAGATTCAGAGTAAATTATAACAGAATGGGGAGTTATACTTGATCTGAGGCACTGCTCAGTCATATCACAGCACATTGTATGAAGCTGAATAAAGATGATAAAACCTCTACACTGACATTTATCAAAATTCAGTTCTTTTTTCATATTTCAAGCTAGCTTTGAAACGTATAAATAAATGGACAACCTCGCCCATGAGGTCTTGTCTCTATAAAGAGAAGCTGTCACGGTGTTGGGCTGTGTGCACACGTTGCGTTTTTTACCGTGGAAACGCTGCGTTTAGAACCGCAGCGTTTCAGTGGCAAATTGCATGCGTTCAGCTTTCCCAGCAAAGTGTATGAGAAAGCCGAAAAATCAGTGCACACGCTGCGTTTCTAAACGCAGCGTTTTGGATGCCAAAAATCGGTGCGGAAAGAAAAGCAGCATGTCACTTCTTTTGTGCGTTGTGGCTGCGTTCTCTCCCCCATTGAATCAATGATGTGGGTCAGAACGCAGCTACACCGCAGTGAGCTGCTTTTTTGTTGCGGTCCGCGGGCTTTGTCGGCATGCCAGAACGCAGGCATTTACCTGGAAGTGAGGTCAAGAGGTTTCCTGTTGACCTCACTTCCTGGCAAAGTCCTGGAAAGCCCCCGATGTCGCCAAAGTGCCCGCCCCGATCCCCGACCCCCCTCCCGAAAATCCAACATGGCCGCGCGCACAGTAGCGCACCGGCCGCCCTGCTCCTATGATTTCTGTCGCATGTGCCTTGAGACATGCGACAGAAAAATGCCCCCCAGGCCCTGCCAGGTCACCCCCTATTCCCCCGGTATTCCCCCTTACCTGTCCGGTCGCAGCGCTGATCCCCCGCGGCCCCCTCCTCCTTCACAGCAGACGCCGGTCAGTGCGATCACATGAGCAGAGCAGCTGACAGTTTCCTGTGTTCAGAGAGCTGTGCTGGCTGCTCGCACTCTGCAGCTGTGACCCGGGGAGAGTGGGTGCAGATTTTTGGCACCCACTCTCCTCAAATGGAGGGTCTGCCCTCCTAGAAAATGGGGGATACGTTCCCTGAACGTGCCCCCATATTCTAGAAGGTCCAGAGGCGACGTGGGACGTCTAAATGGATTTCTGCGGACCCATTTTTTTCAAATTTTTTTATTAAATTGGAGAACAAGGGAATGATTTGGGGAGTGTTTTTTCTAATAAAAAAATTTTTGTCATTTTTTTTTGCTTTTGTTTACTGTCAATTAGTTATGTCTGGTATCTGATAGACGCCGTGACATCACTAATTGCTGGGCTTGATGCCAGGTGACATTACACATCTGGTATCAACCCCATTTATTACCCCGTTTGCCAACGCACCAGGGCGCGGGATGAGTTGGGGCGAAGCGCCAGGATTGGCGCATCTAATGGATGCGCCACTTCTGGGGCGGCTGCGGCCTGCTATTTTTAGGCTGGGAAGAGTCCAATAACCATGGCTCTTCCCACCCTGAGAATACCAGACCCCAGCTGTCAGCTTCACCTTGGCTGGTGATCTAATTTGGGGGGACCCCACGTTATTTTTTTTTTAATTCTTTATTTATAAATAAATAAAAAAAGCCTGGGGAGCCCTCCAAATTGATCACCAGCCAAGATGAAGCTGCCAGCTGTGGTTTGCAGGCTACAGCTGTCTACTTTACCCTGACTGGCTATCAAAAATAGGGGGGACCCCACGACATTTTTTTCATTGTTGTTTTTTTTTTTTTGGATAAATACTAAGCTAGGCACCCTTTAGTGCCACATAAAAGGTACTAAAGGTGCCAGCTTAGAATATGCAGGCGGGGGTGGGACGTTATATATATTTGACATCCATTCATCCATTGACGCTTTTTAGGCTGTGTGCCCACAATCAGGGTTTGCAGCGTTATGGGCGCTGAGTGTTTTCCCTGCGTCCATAACGCTGCGTTGTGCAGTAGAAGCACAGTGGAAGGATTTTTGGAGATCCCATGTCCACTGTGCTTCTTTTCTCCGCAGCATAAACTGACCGTGGCTTCCCGAGCCTCAGCATGTCAATTTATGCTGCGGAGGTGAGTGTTCTCTGCAGGTAGCATAGAGCTCCACAGCAGCCTGAACCCAAATCGTGGGCATGGGCAGCTGCAGGAAGGCTGACACTGTGTACTAGACGCTGTGTCGCTGGATCATGGCCACATAGCCTTAGGCCTCTTTCACACATCAGTGATTCTGGTACGTTTGTGCTTTTTTTTAAATGTACCAGAATCACTGACATACGCAGACCCATTATAATGAATGGGTCTGCTCACACGTCAGTGATTTTTCACTGCACGTGTCTCCGTGCGGCGTACCCGCGTGTGCTTGATTGCCGCACGGAGACATGTCCATTGTTTTCTGGCATCACTGATGTCCCACGGACCACGCAGTGGTGTGGTCCGTGAAACACGTGCCAGAAAAAACGTGCTTTTAAAATAAAAATCATTTTAACTCACCCGGCGTCCAGTGATGTCCTCTGCAGCCCGTGCAGCTTGCTGCTTCTGACCCGGCTCATTATTGTCGCGCATATTCAGGATGCACGACACAGCCGACCCGGAACCAGCTGCTGCGGGGGTCAGCAACAGCCGGATGCTGCACCGCGGGAGCGATCAGCACCATGGAGAGCGGGAGCGGGCGCAGGTGAGATGATTACTGAGTGCAATCACGGGCCACGGAGAACGGAGCCCGGATTGCACTTAGACAACCCACGTGTGCCGTGATTCGCGGCACACGGAGGGACATGTGCGTGTTTTACACTGACGTGTGAAACGGGCCTAAAAGTGAGAATATTGTTGCTACAGCAACATTTTGGGGGAAGTAGCTGTGGATTCAAAATGCTTAATATACTCCTGAATAAAATCCTTGAGGGGTGCAGATTCCAAAATGGGGTCACTTGTGGGGGTTTTCTGACGTATAGGTACCCAAGGGGCCCTGCTAATGTGACATGGTGCGCGAAGTTTATTTCAACTTTTCCAAAATTCAAATGGTGCTCCTTCCATTCCAAGCCCTCCCATTTATCCAAACACAAAGTGGAGAAGGAAATGACATCACAGGTTTTTTTTTCCAAAGGTCTGTGTTCAACCAACTTTATTAACACTGACAAGTCTTAAAAAAACGCACCTAAAAAAACGCATGAAAAACGCATGAAAACCGCATGAAAAACGCATGCGTTTTCGATGCGTTTTTCTCAAAAAGCATTGTTTACAATTCTCCCCTCTGCCAGAGGGTGCGTTTTTTTCCGCGCTGAAAAAAAAGCAACGTGTGCACATAGCCTTATACCTCCAGGAAATACTGGAGATCTCCCTAGGAAATGGGAGAAAGGAATTTATATGTGCCTGAGGCCCTGTGCGCACTGGAAAATGTATTTTTCTTAAGAAAAATCCGCATCCTCTGGCAGAATTCGACACCCGCGGCAAAAATACACTCTCGGTTTTGTTACGGCTTTTCCGCGGGTTGGTACCTATGTTTTTTATGCCTTCAATGCAATAAAGCACGTTGAAAACAACAAAAAAAAAAGTTGTCATTTCCTTCTTCTTAGATGGATAGAGGGATAGATAGAGGGATAGATAGAGGGATAGATAGAGGGATAGATAGAGGGATAGATAGAGGGATAGATAGAGGGATAGATAGAGGGATAGATAGAGGGATAGATAGAGGGATAGATAGAGGCATAGATAATAGATAGATAGATAAAAGGGATAGATAGATAGATAGATAGATAGATAGATAGATAGATAGATAGATAGACACAATGCCTACAAGTAGTATTCAACCCCCTGCAGATTTAGCAGGTTTGATAAGATGCAAATAAGTTAGAGCCTGCAAACTTCAAACAAGAGCAGGATTTATTAACAGATGCATAAATCTTACAAACCAACAAGTTATGTTGCTCAGTTAAATTTTAATACATTTTCAACATAAAAGTGTGGGTCAATTATTATTCAACCCCTAGGTTTAATATTTTGTGGAATAACCCTTGTTTGCAATTACAGCTAATAATCGTCTTTTATAAGACCTGATCAGGCCGGCACAGGTCTCTGGAGTTATCTTGGCCCACTCCTCCATGCAGATCTTCTCCAAGTTATCTAGGTTCTTTGGGTGTCTCATGTGGACTTTAATCTTGAGCTCCTTCCACAAGTTTTCAATTGGGTTAAGGTGAGGAGACTGACTAGGCCACTGCAACACCTTGATTTTTTCCCTCTTGAACCAGGCTTTGGTTTTCTTGGCTGTGTGCTTTGGGTCGTTGTTTTGTTGGAAGATGAAATGATGACCCATCTTAAGATCCTTGATGGAGGAGCGGAGGTTCTTGGCCAAAATCTCCAGGTAGGCCGTGCTATCCATCTTCCCATGGATGCGGACCAGATGGCCAGGCCCTTTGGCTGAGAAACAGCCCCACAGCATGATGCTGCCACCACCATGCTTGACTGTAGGGATGGTATTCTTGGGGTCGTATGCAGTGCCATCCAGTCTCCAAACGTCACGTGTGTGGTTGGCACCAAAGATCTCAATCTTGGTCTCATCAGACCAGAGAACCTTGAACCAGTCTGTCTCAGAGTCCTCCAAGTGATCATGAGAAAACTGTAGACGAGCCTTGACATGACGCTTTGAAAGTAAAAGGTACCTTACGGGCTCGTCTGGAACGGAGACCATTGCGGTGGAGTACGTTACTTATGGTATTGACTGAAACCAATGTCCCCACTGCCATGAGATCTTCCCGGAGCTCCTTCCTTGTTGTCCTTGGGTTAGCCTTGACTCTTCGGACAAGCCTGGCCTCGGCACGGGTGGAAACTTTCAAAGGCTGTCCAGGCCGTGGAAGGCTAACAGTAGTTCCATAAGCCTTCCACTTCCGGATGATGCTCCCAACAGTGGAGACAGGTAGGCCCAACTCCTTGGAAAGGGTTTTGTACCCCTTGCCAGCCTTGTGACCCTCCACGATCTTGTCTCTGATGGCCTTGGAATGCTCCTTTGTCTTTCCCATGTTGACCATGTATGAGTGCTGTTCACAAGTTTGGGGAGGGTCTTAATTAGTCAGAAAAGGCTGGAAAAAGAGATAATTAATCCAAACATGTGAAGCTCATTGTTCTTTGTGCCTGAAATACTTCTTAATACTTTAGGGCAGGGGTGGGGAACCTCCGGCCCGCGGGCCGTATGCGGCCCGCCATGACCTTTTCTGCGGCCCCCGGGCACATTGCACAGTCCACAGAGCTCGGGAGGCAGCAGCGTCTTGCTTGCTGCTGGCCCTTTAAACCCTGTATGGCTTACGTCCTCATGCTAGCGTGAGGACGTACTTTGTGGGTGGAGTTAGCGCTCAACTCGCTCTTTTTCCACAGAAGAGAAGCTACTACCTCAGCGTCCGACAGGTGTGTTTGTGCTCCCATGCCTGTGTGTGCCCCTGCACATCCCCACTGCAGCCTGTGCTCCGTGCAGCGTCCCATCCACCTTGCGCATTCCCACTGCAGCCTGTTCTCCGTGCAGTGTCCCGTCCTCCTCACTCTCCCCCACGGCAGCCTGTGCTCCTCACTCTCCCCCACGGCAGCCTGTGCTCCTCACTCTCCCCCACGGCAGCCTGTGCTCCTCACTCTCCCCCACGGCAGCCTGTGCTCCTCACTCTCCCCCACGGCAGCCTGTGCTCCTCACTCTCCCCCACGGCAGCCTGTGCTCCTCACTCTCCCCCACGGCAGCCTGTGCTCCTAACTCTCCCCCACGGCAGCCTGTGCTCCTCACTCTCCCCCACGGCAGCCTGTGCTCCTCACTCTCCCCCACGGCAGCCTGTGCTCCTCACTCTCCCCCACGGCAGCCTGTGCTCCTCACTCTCCCCCACGGCAGCCTGTGCCCCTGTGGCCTCCCCACGGCAGTCTGTGCCCCTGTGGCCTCCCCACGGCAGCCTGTGCCCCTGTGGCCTCCCCACGGCAGCCTGTGCCCCTGTGGCCTCCCCACGGCAGCCTGTGCCCCTGTGGCCTCCCCACGGCAGCCTGTGCCCCTGTGGCCTCCCCACGGCAGCCTGTGCCCCTGTGGCCTCCCCACGGCAGCCTGTGCCCCTGTGGCCTCCCCACGGCAGCCTGTGCCCCTGTGGCCTCCACACTGCTGCCTATGCCCCTGCGGCCTTCACACTGCTGCCTGTGCCCCCCTGGTATGTCAGAACCCCTAGCAATGTCCTTAAATTTCTCCCAGCCCTCCCAAGTGATATATAATCCTCCCTAGTGATGTCTAGTCCTCCCAGCCCTCCCCAGTGATGTCTAGTCCTCCCAGCCCTCCCCAGTGATGTCTAGTCCTCCCAGCCCTCCCCAGTGATGTCTAGTCCTCCCAGCCCTCCCCAGTGATGTCTAGTCCTCCCAGCCCTCCCCAGTGATGTCTAGTTCTCCCAGCCCTCCCCAGTGATGTCTAGTTCTCCCAGCCCTCCCCAGTGATGTCTAGTTCTCCCAGCCCTCCCCAGTGATGTCTAGTCCTCCCAGCCCTCCCCAGTGATGTCTAGTCCTCCCAGCCCTCCCCAGTGATGTCCAGTCCTCCCAGCCCTCCCCAGTGATGTCTAGTCCTCCCAGCCCTCCCCAGTGATGTCCAGTCCTCCCAGCCCTCCCCAGTGATGTCCAGTCCTCCCAGCCCTCCCCAGTGATGTCCAGTCCTCCCAGCCCTCCCCAGTGATGTCTAGTCCTCCCAGCCCTCCCCAGTGATGTCTAGTCCTCCCAGCCCTCCCCAGTGATGTCTAGTCCTCCCAGCCCTCCCCAGTGATGTCTAGTCCTCCCAGCCCTCCCCAGTGATGTCTAGTCCTCCCAGCCCTCCCCAGTGATGTCTAGTCCTCCCAGCCCTCCCCAGTGATGTCTAGTCCTCCCAGCCCTCCCCAGTGATGTCTAGTCCTCCCAGCCCTCCCCAGTGATGTCTAGTTCTCCCAGCCCTCCCCAGTGATGTCTAGTCCTCCCAGCCCTCCCCAGTGATGTCCAGTCCTCCCAGCCCTCCCCAGTGATGTCCAGTCCTCCCAGCCCTCCCCAGTGATGTCCAGTCCTCCCAGCCCTCCCCAGTGATGTCCAGTCCTCCCAGCCCTCCCCAGTGATGTCCAGTCCTCCCAGCCCTCCCCAGTGATGTCCAGTCCTCCCAGCCCTCCCCAGTGATGTCTAGTCCTCCCAGCCCTCCCCAGTGATGTCTAGTCCTCCCAGCCTTCCCCAGTGATGTCTAGTCCTCCCAGCCCTCCCCAGTGATGTCTAGTCCTCCCAGCCCTCCCCAGTGATGTCTAGTCCTCCCAGCACTCCCCAGTGATGTCTAGTCCTCCCAGCCCTCCCCAGTGATGTCTAGTCCTCCCAGCCCTCCCCAGTGATGTCTAGTCCTCCCAGCCCTCCCCAGTGATGTCTAGTCCTCCCAGCCCTCCCCAGTGATGTCTAGTCCTCCCAGCCCTCCCCAGTGATGTCTAGTTCTCCCAGCAATGTATATGCCCTCAGCATCTCCTGTGATGTATATGCCCTCAGCATCTCCTGTGATGTATATGCCCTCAGCATCTCCTGTGATGTATATGCCCTCAGCATCTCCTGTGATGTATATGCCCTCAGCATCTCCTGTGATGTATATGCCCTCAGCATCTCCTGTGATGTATATGCCCTCAGCATCTCCTGTGATGTATATGCCCTCAGCACCTCCTGTGATGTATTTACAGCAGTCCCAGCTGACACAAACGTGGAAAAACAGTTGTGAGAAGCAATAAGATCAATATTGAATAATATAGCCGCACCAAAAACAAGAAGCTTCAGCCGCCACGATGAGTTAATTGTTTGACTAAGTATAGCAGGGTAATTTTAAGTTGATAGTTTTGTGCGGCCCCCGAAGGTTGGTAGAAAATTCCAAATGGCCCTCGGCATTAAAAAGGTTCCCCACCCCTGCTTTAGGGGAACCAAACAGAATTCTGGTGGTTTGAGGGGTTGAATAATAAATGACCCTCTGAATAAACTTTTCACAATTTAAAAAAAAAATAAAAAAAGAAATAACATTCTTTTTTGCTGCAGTGCATTTCACACTTCCAGGCTGATCTACAGTCCAACTGTCACAATGCCAAGTTAATTCCGAATGTGTAAACCTGCTAAATCTGCAGGGGGTTGAATACTACTTGTAGGCACTGTAGATAGATAGAATATCGTTTTCTGAAAAAACAAACAAAAAAATACCAGCTCTATGAAAAAGGTGAGGAAAAACTAAAGTGGAAAAATTAAATATGCCCTGTTCACTAAAATGTTAAACTTCTCTAGAATAAGGGCTCTGCATCATTGAAGCCCCCAGTGACCGTGTAGAAAAGCTAATGCATATTTGGGGGGAGAATCCCACCAAATCAACATCTTTGTGTTACACTCCTGGAGGCAACACTGCCCGGTTGTCAGACAATCCCTTCTGGCCTTATTGATGCCCTCTACCTCTTCCAAATCTCAAATGTTGGCTTCTTTTCATTTCTGTTGCTTCTATAATATTTTTCAGATGTCGTCATCGACCACTGTGGCTAATAATCTATAGTGATGAGTGAGCACTACCCAGGGCCGGACTGGGACTGAAATTTAGCCCTGGAACTCAAACCAAAGCAGCCCACATGCAAAAATCGCTTTCCAAAAAAGAAGGGAATTTTGTTACTTACCGTAAATTCCTTTTCTTCTAGCTCCTATTGGGAGACCCAGACGATTGGGTGTATAGCTACTGCCTCCGGAGGCCACACAAAGCATTACACTAAAAAGTGTAAGGCCCCTCCCCTTCTGGCTATACACCCCCCGTGGGATCACGGGCTGCTCAGTTTTAGTGCTAAAGCAAGAAGGAGGAAAGCCAATAACTGGTTTAAACAAATTCACTCCGAAGTAACATCGGAGAACTGAAAACCGTTCAACATGAACAACATGTGTACCCGAAAAAACCAAAAATCCCGAAGGAAACAGGGCGGGTGCTGGGTCTCCCAATAGGAGCTAGAAGAAAAGGAATTTACGGTAAGTAACAAAATTCCCTTCTTCTTCGGCGCTCCATTGGGAGACCCAGACGATTGGGACGTCCAAAAGCAGTCCCTGGGTAGGTAAAGAAATACCTCATGTTAGAGCTGCAAAGACAGCCCTCCCCTACGGGGAGGCAACTGCCGCCTGCAGGACTCTTCTACCTAGGCTGGCGTCCGCCGAAGCATAGGTATGCACCTGATAATGTTTGGTGAAAGTGTGCAAACTCGACCAGGTAGCTGCCTGGCACACCTGTTGAGCCGTGGCCTGGTGTCGTAATGCCCAGGACGCACCCACGGCTCTGGTAGAATGGGCCTTCAGCCCTGATGGAACCGGAAGCCCAGCAGAACGGTAGGCTTCAAGAATTGGTTCTTTGATCCATCGAGCCAGGGTGGATTTGGAAGCCTGCGACCCTTTGCGCTTACCAGCGACAAGGACAAAGAGTGCATCCGAGCGGCGCAGAGGCGCCGTGCGGGAAATGTAGATTCTGAGTGCTCTCACCAGATCCAACAAATGTAAATCCCTTTCATACCGATGAACCGGATGAGGACAAAAGGATGGTAAGAAGATATCCTGATTAAGATGAAACGAGGATACCACCTTAGGGAGAAACTCCTGAATGGGGCGCAGCACTACCTTGTCCTGGTGGAATACCAGGAAGGGAGCCTTAGATGACAGCGCTGCTAGCTCAGACACTCTCCGAAGAGACGTGATCGCTACCAGAAAGGCCACTTTCTGTGATAGTCGAGAAAGTGAAACATCCCTCAGAGGCTCGAAGGGCGGCTTCTGGAGAGCAACTAGTACCCTGTTGAGATCCCATGGATCTAACGGCCGCTTGTACGGGGGAGCGATATGACAAACCCCCTGCAGGAACGTGCGCACCTTAGGAAGTTGTGCTAGACGCTTCTGAAAAAACACGGATAGCGCCGAGACTTGCCCTTTCAGGGAGACGAGCGACAAGCCCTTTTCTAACCCAGATTGCAGGAAAGAAAGAAAAGTAGGCAATGCAAATGGCCAGGGAGACACTCCCTGAGCCGAACACCAGGATAAGAATATCTTCCACGTTCTGTGGTAGATCTTAGCAGACGTGGGCTTCCTAGCCTGTCTCATGGTGGCAACAACCCCTTGAGATAATCCTGAAGACGCTAGGATCCAGGACTCAATGGCCACACAGTCAGGTTCAGGGCCGCAGAATTCAGATGGAAAAACGGCCCTTGGGACAGTAGGTCTGGCCGGTCTGGTAGTGCCCACGGTCGGCCGACCGTGAGATGCCACAGATCCGGGTACCACGACCTCCTCGGCCAGTCTGGGGCGACGAGTATGACGCGGCTGCAATCGGATCTTATCTTGCGTAGCACTCTGGGCAAGAGTGCCAGAGGTGGAAACACATAAGGGAGCCGGAACTGCGACCAATCTTGCACTAGGGCGTCTGCCGCTAGAGCTCTTTGATCGCGAGACCGCGCCATGAAGGCCGGAACTTTGTTGTTGTGCCGAGACGCCATTAGGTCGACGTCCGGCACCCCCCAGCGGCGACAGATTTCCTGAAACACGTCCGGGTGAAGGGACCATTCCCCTGCGTCCATGCCCTGGCGACTGAGGAAGTCTGCTTCCCAGTTTTCTACGCCCGGGATGTGAACTGCGGATATGGTGGATGCTCTTTCCTCCACCCACATCAGAATCCGCCGGACTTCCTGGAAGGCTTGGCGACTGCGTGTCCCTCCTTGGTGGTTGATGTATGCCACCGCTGTGGAATTGTCCGACTGAATTCGGATCTGCTTTCCTTCCAGCCACTGCTGGAAGGCTAGTAGGGCAAGATACACTGCCCTGATTTCCAGAACATTGATCTGAAGGGTGGACTCCTGCTGAGTCCACGTACCCTGAGCTCTGTGGTGGAGAAAAACTGCTCCCCACCCTGACAGGCTCGCGTCTGTCGTGACCACTGCCCAGGATGGGGGTAGGAAGGACCTTCCCTGTGATAATGAGGTGGGAAGAAGCCACCACTGCAGGGAATCCTTGGCCGACTGGGAAAGAGAGACTTTCCTGTCCAGGGACGTTGACTTCCCGTCCCATTGGCGGAGAATGTCCCATTGAAGTGGGCGCAGATGAAACTGTGCAAACGGGACTGCCTCCATTGCCGCCACCATCTTCCCTAGGAAGTGCATGAGGCGTCTTAAGGAGTGCGACTGACCGTGAAGGAGAGACTGCACCCCTGTCTGTAGTGAACGCTGCTTGTCCAGCGGAAGCTTCACTATCGCTGAGAGAGTATGAAACTCCATGCCAAGATACGTTAGTGATTGGGTCGGTGACAGATTTGACTTTGAAAAGTTGATGATCCACCCGAAAGTCTGGAGAGTCTCCAGCGCAACAGTCAGGCTGAGTTGGCATGCCTCTTGAGAAGGTGCCTTGACCAGAAGATCGTCTAAGTACGGGATCACCGAGTGTCCCTGAGAGTGCAAGACTGCTACCAGTGCCGCCATGACCTTGGTGAAAACCCGTGGGGTTGTCGCTAGACCAAATGGCAGCGCTACGAACTGAAGATGGTCGTCTCCTATCACGAAGCGTAGAAAACGCTGGTGCTCTGGAGCAATCGGCACGTGGAGATAAGCATCTTTGATGTCTATTGATGCTAGGAAATCTCCTTGGGACATTGAGGCAATGACGGAGCGGAGGGATTCCATCCGGAACCGCCTGGTTTTCACATGCTTGTTGAGCAGTTTTAGGTCCAGAACAGGACGGAAAGAGCCGTCCTTTTTTGGAACCACGAAGAGATTGGAGTAAAAACCTTGCCCTTGTTCCTGAAGAGGAACAGGGACCACCACTCCTTCTGCTCTTAGTGAGCCCACCGCCTGCAGAAGGGCATCTGCTCGGTCGGGATGTGGGGAAGTTCTGAAGAACCGAGGCGGAGGACGAGAACTGAACTCTATCCTGTACCCGTGAGACAAAATGTCTGTTACCCACCGGTCCTTGACCTGTGGCAGCCAAATGTCGCAAAAGCGGGAGAGCCTGCCCCCGACCGAGGATGCGGAGAGAGGAGGCCGAAAGTCATGAGGCAGCCGCCTTGGAAGCGGTTCCTCCGGTTGCTTTCTTTGGGCGTGATTGAGCCCGCCAGGAATCTGAGTTCCTTTGGTCCTTCTGAGTCCCTTTGGACGAGGAGAATTGGGCCCTGCCCGAGCCTCGAAAGGACCGAAACCTCGACTGTCCCCTCCTCTGTTGAGGTTTGCTTGATCTGGGCTGGGGTAAGGAAGAGTCCTTACCCTTGGACTGTTTAATGATCTCAGCCAATTGCTCACCAAACAGTCTGTCTCCAGATAATGGCAAGCTGGTTAAACATTTTTTGGAAGCAGAATCTGCTTTCCATTCCTTTAACCACAAGGCTCTGCGCAAAACTACAGAGTTGGCGGACGCCATTGAGGTCCGGCTCGTAGAGTCCAGGACTGCATTGATAGCGTAGGTCGCAAACGCAGACATTTGCGTCGTCAAGGACACCACTTGCGGCACTGCTGGACGTAAGATAGAGTCCACCTGTGCCAGACCAGCTGAAATAGCTTGGAGTGCCCACACGGCCGCGAATGCAGGAGCAAACGACGCGCCGATAGCTTCATAGACAGATTTCAACCAAAGGTCCATCTGTCTGTCATTGGGATCTTTATGTGAAGCCCCATCTTCCACTGCAACTATGGATCTAGCCGCAAGCCTGGAGATTGGGGGATCCACCTTTGGACACTGGGTCCAGCGTTTGACCACGTCAGGGGGAAAGGGATAACGTGTATCCTTAAGACGTTTGGAGAAACGCTTGTCTGGATAAGTATGGTGTTTCTGCACTGATTCTCTGAAGTCAGAGTGGTCCAGAAAAGTACTCAATTTACGCTTTGGATATCTGAAATGGAATTTCTCCTGCTGTGCAGCTGCCTCCTCTGCTGAAGGGGCTGGGGGAGAAATATCCAACAGCCTATTGATGGCCGCTATAAGGTCATTTACCATGGCGTCACCATCAGGCGTATCCAGATTGAGTGCGGTCTCAGGATTGGATTCCTGATCACCCCCCTCTGTCTCATCATACAGAGACTCTTCTCGCTGAGACCCTGACCAGCGTGATGACGTGGAGGGTCTCTCCCAGCGAGCTCGCTTAGGCTGCCTGGGACTGTCATCCGAGTCAGAGCCATCAGCCTGTGATGCCAGGGACCCCCTTGGAGCACGGATAAGTTCCAACTGAGGGGGACCAGGGAGCATTGACTCAGCAGTGTCCATGGTCTGGGTAACTGGCCTGGACTGCAAGGTTTCCAGTATCTTTGTCATAGTCACAGACATCTTATCAGCGAAAACTGCAAACTCTGTCCCCGTCACCGGGGCAGGGTTCACCGGTGTCTCTGCCTGGGTCACTACTATCATAGACTCCGGCTGCCGAAGCGGCACAGGGATCGAACATTGCACACAATGGGGGTCCTTGGAACCTGCCGGTAGATCAGCCCCACATGCGGTACACGCCTCGTATACAGCCCGTGCCTTGGCACCCTTGCGTTTTGCGGATGACATGTTGCTGTCTCCTTAGAGCAGTATAGGGTATAAGCCAAGAAGCGACCGCAGTGCAATATGTATATATATATATGGCACAGTAAAAGTACACCAATAACAACACTGTGGCACTAGTGGGGCCAGCACATATGTGCCGCTTACCGCCCGCTGAAAAGCGGGTGTGTGGTCGCCAAAATCCCTTGTCTGGGTCTCCCAGAGCCTGTGTCCGTTCTCCAGCCAGACTGCATGCAGGAATGGCTGCCGGCGTCCTGTGGAGAGGGGCGGGCCCTGGGCGTATACAGACAAAGTGCGGGAAACATGCGTCCCACTGTGCCCAGTGAGAGGGCTGGAGCATGTAAATAAGGCTCCAGCCCTCGGCGCTGCCTATTGCACAGCGTCTCTCCCCTCTAAATTTATAAGCGCCGCCGTCGTAAAAAGTCCCCGGCGCACCACAAGTCTCAGCCGCGCCGCCGCTCTAGGGGCGGTCGGCGCGGTAGTTCCCAACCATAAAGTCACTCAGTTAAGCTGCAGTGACATGACCCCAGCGCTACTGTCCCCGGCGCACTAGCACACCCAGCAAGTCTGGAGTGTGCCTGTGCCTGTCTGAACGGGGACACAGAGTACCTGAATGTTGCAGGGCCTTGTCCCTGAACGGTACCCAGCTCCGTATCCAGCAGGTTCTATGGGTCTGTGGATGGAGCCCGGCCTCAGGGCTTGGGGGCCGGTAAGATCCCACTTCCTCAGAGCCCCTCAGGGGGATGGGGAAGGAAAGCAGCATGTGGGCTCCAGCCTCCGTACCCACAATGGGTACCTCAACCTTAACAAACACCGCCAAAAGGAATGGGGTGAGAAGGGAGCATGCTGGGAGCCCTATATGGGCCCTCCTTTCTTCCATCCGATATAGTCAGCAACTACTGCTGACTAAAACAGTGGAGCTATGCGTGGATGTCTGACCTCCTTCGCACAAAGCTTGAAAACTGAGCAGTCCGTGATCCCACGGGGGGTGTATAGCCAGAAGGGGAGGGGCCTTACACTTTTTAGTGTAATGCTTTGTGTGGCCTCCGGAGGCAGTAGCTATACACCCAATCGTCTGGGTCTCCCAATGGAGCGCCGAAGAAATAACCATTTGCATTAGCATTGTGGTAAATTTAGTACTGCAATACATACTTGTACGCATGCAGCACCAGTACTGTAGCTGGAACTTGCCATAAAGATATGTGTAATTACCATAACAGAAAAGAGTCATGGTTTTAAATATTTTTTATTAAACGTATAGAATATACTAACATCATCCTTCTCAAAATAAAACAATTAAATATGTGCAGCATGTCATAAAGAAAAAAATTGACATAAAAATGTGCAATATACAAGGATTGTCCACTACTCAAGACATCCCATTCTCACTTAATATATTACCCCATGTAAAATAATATTCACCTATACTCGCCTCTGCTGATGGCCCTGTTTCAGCAAATTTGGTATGGAGTAACCTGGGGTTTGAATGACAATATATTGCATCAGCCCTGCAGCTAACAAGTGGTTGCCAATGGGCTGCTTCACACCCACCATGGAAACTGATAAGCAAATGTGCTGCTGCTGCTCTTTCTCTGGATAAGAGTTCAGCAGTCCATTAGCAGCTGCTGATTGGCTGCAGGGCTCATGTGACATGTCATGCAAGCCCTAGGAGACCCAGCGCCGATGTAGCTGGAAAGGTGCCCCACCAGAGTTGGTAACAGTCTGTCATTTAGAAGGGGCAACATAGTAATTGAGAAGGCATTGTCTGTATAGTAGATAGCCCCTTTAAAAACAAAAGTGCAATGCTTCCAAGTCATCGAAACACTCAAGCTTATGTATGTAGTCAAATTATTTATGAAGCAAAAATAAATAACATCTCCAAACACTGATTAATTGCATCAGTATTCTATGACTGATTTGCAATTTTATACACCGTAATACCTGGAAAGCCCGCGTTTTGCCGGTTCGTGGGAGGGAGAGAGAGAGATGTGTGTGCTGCAGCTGCTCTCACTCTCCGCCTACAAAGAACGCGCTGGGCGCCGGCTGATTTCGTCACAGCCGGGCCGCAGCGCAGCAGCAGGTCTGAGAGAGTGAGAGACTGTGTGAGTGATGTTGTGCGACTGCGACCAGTGACGTCAGTGGTGGCGCACTGGCGGTATAATACCGGGGTCGTGGCTAAATCCCAGTGGCTAGAAGGACCTGGTCCTTTAGCCCACTAGGATTGAGCTTTCTTATGTAGAACAGGCTAAATCCCAGTGGGCTAAAGGACCTGGTCCCTCCTTCCACTGGGATTTAGCTTTCTCTATCCAGAGCCGGCTATTTCCCAGTGAGCAGAGGGACCAGGTCCTTCTGCCCACTGGGATTTAGCCTGTTCTCTACGAGAAATCTAAATCCTAGTGGGCTAAAGGACCAGGTCCTAATAAGTGTTTTAATACATGGCACCCTCTCTCTCTCTCTCTCTCCCCCCCTTCCCCCAGGCAGAGCATCGCACCCTCTCTCTCTCCCCCCCCTTCCCCCAGGCAGAGCATCGCACCCTCTCTCTCTCCCCCCCCCCCTTCCCCCAGGCAGAGCATCGCACCCTCTCTCTCTCCCCCCCCTTCCCCCAGGCAGAGCATCGCACCCTCTCCCCCCCCCTTCCCCCAGGCAGAGCATCGCACCCTCTCTCTCTCCCCCCCTTCCCCCAGGCAGAGCATCGCACCCTCTCTCTCCCCCCCCTTCCCCCAGGCAGAGCATCGCACCCTCTCTCTCTCCCCCCCTTCCCCCAGGCAGAGCATCGCACCCTCTCTCTCCCCCCCCTTCCCCCAGGCAGAGCATCGCACCCTCTCTCTCTCTCCCCCCCTTCCCCCAGGCAGAGCATCGCACCCTCTCTCTCCCCCCCTTCCCCCAGGCAGAGCATCGCACCCTCTCTCTCTCCCCCCCTTCCCCCAGGCAGAGCATCGCACCCTTTCTCTCTCTCCCCCCCCTTCCCCCAGGCAGAGCATCGCACCCTCTCTCTCTCCCCCCCTTCCCCCAGGCAGAGCATCGCACCCTTTCTCTCTCTCCCCCCCCTTCCCCCAGGCAGAGCATCGCACCCTTTCTCTCTCTCCCCCCCCTTCCCCCAGGCAGAGCATCGCACCCTCTCTCTCTCCCCCCCCTTCCCCCAGGCAGAGCATCGCACCCTCTCTCTCTCTCACCCCCCTTCCCCCAGGCAGAGCATCACACCCTCTCTCTCTCTCCCCCCCTTCCCCCAGGCAGAGCATCGCACCCTCTCTCTCTCTCTCTCTCTCTCTCCCCCCCTTCCCCCAGGCAGAGCATCGCACCCTCACTCTCTCTCCCCCCCTTCCCCCAGGCAGAGCATCGCACCCTCACTCTCTCTCCCCCCCTTACCCCAGGCAGAGCATCGCACCCTCTCTCTCTCTCCCTTCCCCCAGGCAGAGCATCGCACCCTCTCTCTCCCCCCCCCTTCCCCCAGGCAGAGCATCGCACCCTCTCTCCCCCCCTTCCCACAGGCAGCGCATCGCACCCTCTCCCTCCCCACAGGCAGCGCATCGCACCCTCTCCCTCCCCACAGGCAGAGCATCGCACCCTCTCTCTCCCCCTTCCCACAGGCAGAGCATCGCACCCTCTCTCTCCCCCTTCCCACAGGCAGAGCATCGTAGCCTCTCTCTCCCCCTTCCCACAGGCAGAGCATCGCACCCTCTCTCTCCCCCTTCCCACAGGCAGAGCATCGCAGCCTCTCTCTCCCCCTTCCCACAGGCAGAGCATCGCAGCCTCTCTCTCCCCCTTCCCACAGGCAGAGCATCACACCCTCTCTCTCTCTCCCCCTTCCCACAGGCAGAGCATCGCACCCTCTCTCTCCCCCTTCCCACAGGCAGAGCATCGCACCCTCTCTCCCCACGGTCAGAGCATCGCACTTACTGCTGCACACTATTGCACCCAGAGACGGTGACCTACAATCCATTTTTATTTCCCCCTGAGGCTCATATATGATAAGCTCCATCAGATATTACCTCCTGTTATATCACAAACGTCGGGGTAGAAAAACAGCAGAAACAGGGAAGAGGGGAAACATCCTGCTGCTTGTACGGCAAACTGTGCACTGACTGCCGGGAACTACAGGCTCCTCCCACACAAGAGGCCGGTCACATGGGTGTGACGTCAGCAGAGGTCCTTCTGGCCACTGGGATCTAGACTCTACCATAATACCGGCGGCGGCCAGCAGCATTGAAAATTGGCGGCGGGGGCCGCTCACCGGACCCCGCCGCTATAGTGGCGGCCGGCGGGTGGCGGCAGCCACAAAATAATTTTAAACAGCAGGCAGTGCGGGAGAGGCGGGGGCGGCCCCCCCCACCCCTCCACCGGCCAGCCCACCGGGAGAAGTCCCGCCCCTCCCGCCTGTCAGTCCGGGCCTGGCACTACCACTAGCAGTTGGATGCTCAGATAGGAGCAACTCGAGTACGGACTATAATGGAAGTCAATGGGGAACTTGAGAATTTTTCCAGGAAATCTTCCAGAATAATGCTCAAGTTCCTCATTGACTTCCATTATAGTCGGTACGTGAGTCGCTCCTATCCGAGTGTCCAACTGCTCTTTACGAGTACCGAGCACCCGAGCATGGTAGTGCTCAGTCATCACTGGTGGTAACCTCATAGAAGGGGTAGCTCCTGAAGCTGGGCAGAGTACTCCCTGTGGCACGGCATGACCTGCAGCGCCTTCCCTTATAGTAGGTGCCATCTCCACAACCATTCATGTGCAATTGGAAGTGCTGGCTGCTTATTAGGCTCATTTCATATTCACTGCACCCGCACACTAGGCTCATTTCATATTTACTGCTTCCTCCGCCCACCGACACCTATGATTGGCTGCAGTCAGACCCGCCCCCAGGCTGAGTGACAGCTGTCTGACTGCAACCAATCACAGCTGCCGGTGGGCGGATTTATATTATACAGTAAAATAAATAAATAATTTAAAAAAAAAGGCGTGCGGTCCCCTTCAATTTTGATACTCAGCCAAGATAAAGCCTCAGCTGAGGGCTGGTATTTTCAAGATGTGGAGATCCACGTTATTAGGAGCCCCCCAGCCTAAAAATATCAGCCAACAGCCGCTCATCCATTAGATGCAACAGACCCGGGACTTTACCTGCCTCATCCTGATTGCCCCGGTGCGGTGGCAATCGGGATAATAAGGAGTTAATGGGAGCCCATAGCTGTCACTATCTCCCAGCTTAGTGATGGCAGGTGTCTAAAGCGGGCTTTACACGCTGCGACATCGCTAATGCGGAGTCGTTGGGGTCACGGATTTTGTGACGCACATCCGGCCGCATTAGCGATGCCGTTGCGTGTGACACCGATAAGCGATTTTGCATTGTTGCAAAAACGTGCAAAATCGCTAATCGGCGACATGGGGGTCCATTCTTAAAAATCGTTACTGCAGCAGTAACGAAGTTGTTCCTCGTTCCTGCGGCAGCACACATCGCTGCGTGTGACGCCGCAGGAACGAGGAAGCTCCCCTTACCTGCCTCCCGGCTGCTATGCAGAAGGAAGGAGGTGGGCGGGATGTTACGTCCCGCTCATCTCCGCCCCTCCGCTGCTATTGGGCGGCGGTTCAGTGACGCTTCAGTGACGTCGCTGTGACGCCGCACGGACCGCCCCCTCAGAAAGGAGGCGGTTTGCCCGTCACAGCGACGTCGCCGGACAGGTAAGTATGTGTGACGGCTGTTGTGCGGCATGGGCAGCGATTTGCCCGTGTCGCGCAACAGATGGGGGCGGGTACCCACACTAGCAATATCGGGACCGATATCGCAGTGTGTAAAGTAGCCTTAAGAGACACCCCCTCATGACTAATCTGTAAGTTAAAGTAAATAAACATGAACACCAAAAAATCTTTTAATTTGAAGAAAAAGACAAAAAAGCGACCTTCACTCACAGAGAGCACCATAGAATAAGACGGCCCGCTTGGAGCTCCACACAGCAACTGAAGTGAGTCGCGCTATCAGCAGTGACTTCACTCAGGTTAGCCGCAGCCACAGCTGGAGTCCTCCACCTGTGACAGCAAATCACCCGAGTGGCTGAAGTGAGAAGCGCGATCAGCTGTACCGTGTCACTCAGGTGATTTCCGATTTCCAGCTGGAGTCCATCATCTGTGACCCCAAATCAGGCCGCGACACATAGACAGAGCTGAGCGATAAGAATGAACTTGGGTAAACCTCTGACGTCACAACTGTGAGCCCCGCACTGCTGCCTGAGTTCATTCTCATCGCGCAGCTCTGTGTCGCGGGCAGTCATGCTCTATGGCGCACGCTGTGACAGGACAGGGATGTAGGAGAGCTGAATTGTCGTGGGACCTCATGTGGATTACTTCGGACCTGCAGGGTGTGTTGGGGTTAATAAAGTGGTGAAAGAGGGGGCTTTTTGTATTTTATTTCAAATAAAGGATTTTGGGGGAGTATATGTTTATTTACTTTCACTTACAGATTAGTGTTGGGGACAGGGTCTCATAGATGACTGACATCACTAATCTAGGACTCAGTGGCTGCTGTGGGCTGCCATCAACTCCTTATTACCCCAATTGCCACCGTACCAGGGTAACGGGAAGATCTGGGTCCAGCTCCAGAATTGGCGCATCTTATGGATGCGCCACTTCTGGGGCGGCTGTGGCCTGCTATTGTTAGGCTGGAAAGGGCCAAATAACAATGGCCCTTCCCACCCTAATAACATCAGCCCCCCCCCCCGTTGTCTGCTGCACCTTGGATGGCTTTAGAAAAATGGGGGGACCCCACATCATATATATATATATAATTATTTTTTTTTTTTTAAATAAATCATTTAAATTTAAAAAAAAAAGTGTGGGATCCCCTCTATTTTTGATAACCAGCCAAGGTACAGCAGACAGCTAATGGTTTCAGCTGCTGTTCCTGTACTGGATATGAAAAACGGGGGACCCCACATCATTTTGTTTACCTCAAAACAATAAAAAAAAACAGCTGTCCAAGCTAGCTATCCCTCTATCAAGCTATTCTGTTATTTCTATCTATTCTACCTGTCCTTTCTTATTATCTATTCTACATGTTCTATTCTATCAATTATCTTATATTTTAGATCTCCTTTAAAAAACCCACTGACAAAAACACATCTATAACGCATGCGTTTTCACTGCCTTTTTTGCAAACGCAGTGTTTACAGTAGTCAGGTCTGCCAGAGGGTGCAGTTTTTTTGTTACACCAAGAACGCAGTGTGCGGACATAGCCTACAGCCATTGTCATAGATCAGCCCCGACTGCTAGGCTCAGGTGCCCACTATGTAACATCAACCGCATGTGGTGCAGGTTCAGCTCCAGAGCGCCATTCACACTTGAAAGCCTGTACCCAGGATGTTTATCCCGGGCAGTGTGGGAAGGGGTTAAATAGAGACTGGTCACATATGCAAAGTTTCTGGGACTGATAAAGACCAGCAGAGCTGGAGCACGGGGATGTGGTCACTATGGCTGCCATGAACTCCATAGCGAACATGGTGCACTGCAAACTTATAATGCAACTTTATTGTCCAATCACAGCAACTAACAAGCAACACATGCATTGGCTCAATGAGAATATCTAACCCAGGAAAATGCATAAACACATGTCCTTCCACAGGCTGTACCGCCACACCGCCCTCACACACAGGGCAGGAATCACGTCTCACACGCCTCCATTTCTCCTCACCTTGTCTGTAGTCAGGCTCATACACGGTGAGGACGTCTGCCTAGCACGGAAGGACTCGGTCACTAGAGCTACACGGCACACTGTCTCCGCACATAAGGTATGAGATTTACTGTACCCGCCATTTTCCCGGAGTCTACAGTCAATACAATATTGCAAATGACTTCACCAACATGGCTGCCATAGAGACGCTAGCTTTCTTCTTTCTGCTTAGATTCTCACCCTCTTATCTTGTAACTAGGATTCTAAAAACATTCGAAAATAATTTTTCTTGTCTGGTGTCAGAGGTTTACAATACTACGAAGTGAGCTTGGGTTCTAGCAGTTTATATAATGTTTTTCTCTGTTCAGTCAGGTTAAAACAATTTCCATTTTCTATGCGTATGGGGACAATGTGACTGTCCTGTGTCACTCTGCCCTGTGTCCAGGCCCGGACTGGCCATAGGGGAATTCTGGCAAATGCCAAAAGGGCATGTAGTGGACAGCTGAAGTGTGCAGGCCTGGCAGTATTAATTTGCCTTGCGCACACTTGCACTGCTGAAGTCAGCAGGACCAGGAGGCGCTGCGCTGCACTGCACTGTGCCATCTTGACGCTGCTGTGTGATTGTGTGCCTGGTATGCACACTGCTGAGGAGCGTGGCGGTGACCGCAGCTTCCCCCTTCCTATTCAAATGTGTTTGCGTCTCTCAGACGTAAATACATTTGAACAGTGTAGCGCCGGGACTGGGGCCCGCCCCCGATGTGCAGCAACATGATGAGGTCGGCACCTTGCGCCTGGCACTACAGAGACACATTGGGCAGCGGTAAAGCCCCTTTCACACATGAGTTTTTTTTGCCATCAGTCACAATCCGTCAAATTTTGAAAAAAAACAGATATAGCGACCGATGCCGCTGGATCTGTTTTTTTCTTATTGATTTGTATTAGGGTATGTGCGCACGTTGCTTTTTACCTGCTTTTTACCTGCTTTTTTGCTGCTTTTTCTTCTGCGCTGTTTAATGCCAAAATGGATGTGTTCTTCTATTCAAGCAAAGTCTATGGGAATTTGGGTTTCTTGTTCACACTATGTTGTTCAAAATGCTGCCTTTTTGTGGCAGAACTTTGGTCAAAAACTCAGCTTTGCAGTGCAAAACCCAAATGGCAAAAACAATTGACATGTTGCTTCTTTGAAAAGCTGAGTTTTTGACCAAAGTTCTGCCTCAAAAAGGCAGCATTTTGAACAACATAGTGTGAACAAGAAACCCAAATTCCCATAGACTTTGCTTGAATAGAAGAACACATCCATTTTGGCATTAAACAGCGCAGAAGAAAAAGCAGCAAAAAAGCAGGTAAAAAGCAGGTAAAAAGCAACGTGCGCACATACCCTTAGTGACGGATTGTGACGGATGGCCTCACGTGTCATCCGTCGTTTTATGGATCCGTCGACGGAGACTACGTCCAATTTAACGTTTTTTTGTGTACGTCGAAAAAACGGGCAGCGAAGGATTAGTCGCCGTCCGTCGTTTGGTAGAATGGAAGCCTATAAGCGCAGGATTCGTTGTATTCGGATCATTTTTTTTTAACTGAGCATGCTTAGATGGGGTGTAAAATCACTGTTGGGCTGAAAAAAGTGTTTCTCTTTCTTTCTCTTTCTTTCCCTTTCTTTCTCTTTCTTTTTCTTTCTCTTTCTCTCTTTCTAAGTCTAAGCCCATGGAGGAACTGAGGATTAAAGGTTTAATCACTGTGGATGTGTAGGAGGGGCTGAGGGCTGTCACGCTCCCCGGGTCCCCTGCCCTGCTCCCCGGCTCACCTGCCACGCTCCCCGGCGTCTCTGCTTCTCTCCCCGGTCTCCAGCCTCCATTGCCCGCGGTCTCCAGGCGCCCCGGTCCCCGCTCCCGGCGTTCGTCGGTTACACAGCCCCAGCTCGGCTCTCCTGCTTCTTTCTCACCGCTCCCTGCCCTGGCTTCTGGCACCCGGGCCGCGCGCATGCGCATTAGGGCGCGCGCGCGGTCATTGACCCTTTCTTAAAGGGCCAGCGTCCACTGACAGGAAATTAAGCACACAGGTACAGGGTATAAAGGGGATTAGTGTCCAAGTGGGCGGGGCCTGTTCTTCGTGTTTCCCAAGCTAGGAGTCAGGTCTCCTTGTGTTCCTGTGAGATACTCACCTCTCTCTCTTCTAGAGCCGTTCCTGCCTCGCCATCCAGTCCTGCCGAATCCAGAACCCCGAACGCTGATTATCTGCCATCCTGTCAGTCCGTACCACCTCTGATCCCTGCGGTGACCCGTCCTCTCGCTCCATCGGTTCCGGACTCCGCCTGACAACATCTCGGCCTCCGAACCTGAGCTCCGTCACCCGGACTACCATCTCTGACTCCGTGGTCCCAGGGACTTCACCGTTCTACTCTTGTACACGGACTGTCCTGCTACCCGTAGTGCTCCGGCTACCGGACCCCTTGCCTTCATCAAGGAGTTCGGCCCAGTGGATCCACCTCCTGGGTCTGCCCGTCCACCTGGCCCTAACAAGGGCATATAATGGGGGAACATTTGTGACAGAAACAAAGCATTGTGACACAGTGGGGGAGTACTTTATTCCGAGGGGCAGTGTGTGTGGTTATAAAACAGCAGTTTGGGGGGAATATTTTGGAAAGGGGCAATATCTTAATCCACCTCTCCCCTCGCTACTCCCCAGCCTTGCCACTCTGCCAATCCCTTCACTGGCTTCCCATCGCCCAACGACTCCAGTTTAAAACATTAACCATGACATACAAAGCCATGCACAACCTGTCTCCTCCCTACATCTGTGACCTAGTCTCCCGGTACCTACCTGCACGCAACCTTAGATCCTCACAAGATCTCCTTCTCTGCTCCTCTCTTATCTCCTCTTCCCACAATCGTGTACAAGATTTCTCCCGCGCATCCCCCATACTCTGGAACGCTCTACCTCAGCACATCAGACTCTCCACTACCATGGAAAGCTTCAAGAGGAACCTCAAGACCCACCTCTTCCAACAAGCCTACAACCTACAATAGCCCTCAGTCCAGTAGACCACTGCACAACCAGCTCTGTCCTCACCTATTGTACCATCACCCATTCCCTGTAGACTGTGAGCCCTCGCGGGCAGGGTCCTCTCTCCTCCTGTACCAGTCAGTCTTGTACTGTTAATGATTGTTGTACGTATACCCTCTTTCACTTGTAAAGCGCCATGGAATAAATGGCGCTATAATAATAAATAATAATAATAATAATATAGGGAGGATATTATAGAAAGAGGCAGCATGGGGGTATGGTATAAAGAGAGCAGTGTGGAGGGGACATTATGAAGAGAAGATGTGGGGGCGTAGCATGGGAGATAGTTATTTTCATAGATCAGAATAATGATACTGTTATTTGTAAAGGTGCTGTGTGGGGAAGTGCTGCTGAAGAATAAAGAGGGAGGGCTTCAGAGACGAGCAGTGGGCATGAAATCTTATCATGGCGTCTGTACTGCGTGGCGGAGACAAAAGGAAAAGGGACGGGAACAACTCAGAAGATGTCATCTATAAGTTACCTGGATGTAAATGATTATTTGTGATATTGCCTGCGTCTTATCAGTATTGTGGTTCCTGTATGGTCCAGAGTCTGATAACAACAACTCCGAGCATCTCCTTACCATTGTTAAGGATAAGCTGGGAGTTGTAGATTCTGGGCATTTTCCGAGCCTTCCCATTGATCTGCATTGTAAAATACAGAGCGTTTTCTGAGTGGACAATACCGGAAGAATAGAGCGGTCACTTCTCTTAACCTCTTGGTGGTTTTAGAAACCTGAAGTGGTTGAAAGATTCTCAAAAGCCTGAACCTGAGCACAACGAAGAGATGCATATGGTCATTTGAGTATTTTATATAGTAGTTTCCATGGTGGGATCTGCCCCCAAAAATGTCATTGCATATACCCTAAGTGGCATGTATCCAAATTATCACCAGTGACAACAGCTTCCCCAATCACCTATCTGTTGAATATGTCATCAATATTAGTTCAGGGGGATCTGATTTTGCATCCCTGCCAATCAGCTATATGACGAGTAAGTAGAGCGCAGCATTCTCTGCATTATTTATGAGACCCAGCTCTGTAGGGAAAATAGCGGTTTCACCAGGTCCTGGAACTAAGAGCAATAAATAGGACTGAGCAGTAATACTGGACGCAGCCGTGACTGTGTTATATGGTCGTGTTACACAACCTACAAGTGTAGAAAGATATTACACATTCACCATGTGACAAGTCGGCCTGTGCACCTCCAAATGCCAGGGCTGAATTTTAGTCCCAGTCCGGCCCTGCCTGTGTCACTCTGACCAGCCCCACGTTCCGCTGCTTGGCCTTGTGTTGCGTGTGCTCCGAATTCCCCTGTGGTGCCGGACTGCACTGGACGGAATGGCAGATTTCTCTCCTGTCAGGCAGCGCAATCCGATATTCACCCGACTTTAGCCGAAGAAACCCTCTTCTCGGTAGATGCTAGAGTGTATGGGCTACTTCCAGATATGACATCATTTCAACACACCTCTATCACATGATAAGGGCATGTTCTGAATGCAGCCCGTTTCCAGCCAGCTGGTCACGCCCACTTACCTGGAAGGAGCCCATGCATTCTAGGCTCATCCTTCTCCTCTCTGGCGTAGGCCCGCACCGCACACAGCTGCAGGATGGGTAAGTGAACCATCCTCTTGATACTGGGCTGTGACGTGCGGTGAAACCGCCCACAGCTCAGTCACTCAGGATGAGTGGCCGCTGGAGCTGCTGAGGTAACATCAACTTTCAGAGCCCGGAAGTTGACGTGACATCAGCGGATGCCAGCGGCCACAGCACCCGGGATCATATGATCAATATTGAGTGGGGGGGATAGCGCCGCTCAGTGCCACAACTGAAAACCCAAGGTAATTAAAAAGAGAATTGAAATAGCAAGCTAAATTGGTAGGAAAAGATACAAAATGAGTGGACCACCCCTTTTAATATTAAATGTATTGCTTAATACTAAGAAGAATTGTGTACACAGAAAAAAAAACAGCCATACTTACTAATACCTAGTCACATTACCAATGCACTGCAGGATGCAGCAGACCCCCATGATGAAAGACTGGGGCCGCACAGGTGAGAAATACTGATGAACAGTAAGGTGGGGTATGGCTGCATGTACATGGGTAAGGCTAGTATTAGGTGCCAAGTAGAGAATAACTGGAAACACCGCTATGGAGGTAGTCGTGCTTGAGGAAGGGACCATAGTCCTATAATACTGTATGGAAGACATCAGCAATGAAGAAAAAAAATACGGTAAATCTTGCTGCAAATATATATTTAGTCCAGAATATGAGGAAGATGGTGTATAGGTGAGGAGCCTAATGACATAAAGCCCCTCTCTTATGCTCCACCTTCCCCATGTCCGGCTGTAATCAGCACAGAGGTCCTTAATAAAGAACATCTATTGGTGGAAATGTTGGCCAATAACTGTCTTTCCATTTAATGCCAGATCCAAATAAAATATATATTAGAAATCGTGTGTTGTTGCTCACCACGGTCATATGAAAAAAGCCAAGCAAGTGGTGTAACCAAAATGTGTAAAGATAAATAATAAAATATAACTTTTAATAATCACTGATTAAAATATTTTACACACACGACATAAATGGTTGTAAAACCAACCAATAATTACAGCACAAGGAGCTGATGTCATGCAAAGCTCCCACTGTATACACAGAGGACAATAACAGTAAGGGTATGTGCGCACTAGGCGTTTTTTTCACGCTGCGTTTTTATGTGCGTTTTTGTCTAAAAAACGCACCCGCGGCTAAAAAAACGCGGCAAAACGCATGCGTTTTTGCCGCGATTTGGTGCGTTTTTTGCTGCGTTTTTGCTCACTGCGTTTTTAATCAGTGCACAATGCCATTAAAGATTGTTGATGAAAAAAAAAGGTCTGATGTCATTTCCTTCTTCAAAATGTTCATTGTATGCAGGAGAGCAAACAGCTGCAGAACTAGTGTATGCAGGAGAGCAGACAGCAGCTGCAGAACTACAAGTCTCAGCATCCTCCATTCACTAGTGTATGGAGGAGAGCAGACAGCAGCTGCAGAACTACAAGTCTCAGCATCCTCCATTCACTAGTGTATGCAGGAGAGCAGACAGCAGCTGCAGAACTACAAGTCTCAGCATCCTCCATTCACTAGTGTATGCAGGAGAGCAGACAGCAGCTGCAGAACTACAAGTCAGAGCATCCTCCATTCACTAGTGTATGGAGGAGAGCAGACAGCAGCTGCAGAACTACAAGTCTCAGCATCCTCCATTCACTAGTGTATGCAGGAGAGCAGACAGCAGCTGCAGAACTACAAGTCTCAGCATCCTCCATTCACTAGTGTATGCAGGAGAGCAGACAGCAGCTGCAGAACTACAAGTCTCAGCATCCTCCATTCACTAGTGTATGCAGGAGAGCAGACAGCAGCTGCAGAACTACAAGTCTCAGCATCCTCCATTCACTAGTGTATGCAGGAGAGCAGACAGCAGCTGCAGAACTACAAGTCTCAGCATCCTCCATCCAGGACTGTATGCAGTTTTTTGCCCAAAAAGAAAAAAAAATGACGTGGGCTTCGCCATATTTTTGTATGCTAGCCGGGTACAGCAGGCAGGTACGGGCTGCCCCCAACCCCCAGCTGCCTATTTGTACCCGGCTGGGAACCAAAAATATAGAGAAGCCCTTTTTTTTAATTATTTCATGAAATAATTAAAAAAAAAAATGACGTGGGCTTCGCCTAATTTTTGAGTCCAGCCGGGTACAACTAGGCAGCTGGGGATTGGAATCCACAGTGCAGGGTGCCCATGCTTTCTGGGCACCCCCACTGCGAATTGCAGTCCGCAGCCACCCCAGAAAATGGCGCTTTCATAGAAGCGCCATCTTCTGGCGCTGTATCCAACTCTTCCAGCTGCCCTGAAGCCGGGTGGCTAGCTAGGTAATAATGGGGTTAGGGCTAGCTGTATAGCTGGCCCTAAGCCCGAAATTCATGGTGTCACGCCAATATTAGACATGGCCACCATGAATTTCTAGTAATGATAAAAAAAAAACACAACACAGAGAAAAATATTTTTATTAGAAATAAAACACAACACAATTAGTGACTCCATCTTTATTGAAATAAACCCCCCTCCGCAGTAATCCTGGGTTAGGGTCCCGCGCCGTCCAATCAGGATCCAATATCATCTGATCGGTTTGCTGGAAGGCAAAGCGATCAGATGATGTGTCAGGTTAAACTACGTGAATCACATCACACATCAGCTGATTGTATAAAAGCCGATTATACAATCAGCTGATGCATCAGTAGAAAAAAAAAAAAAAAAAATAATACTCACTTATGTGCTGTGGTGATTACCGGCAGCTCCTGGAGCGATCGATTGGACAGGAGTCTGATCCTATACGATCGCTGCCGGAGCTGCCGGTAATCAGCTGATGAAGTCCCCTGACGGCAGGATCAGCTGATAGCCGGCCGGGCGCGAAAAAGCCGGCGACACCGCGATCAGCTGATGCGTCAGGTGACTGCATCAGGTGATCCACCGCCAGGTCCTGCAAGCAAGGTCCTGCCCCGGGGAGACTGCACACAGCCAGAGCGGCGGTACCGGGAGGAGATGGGAGCGGGCATGGCACCGGGACCCTGCGGACAGGTGAGTATATGACATTTTTTTTTTTCTACTGTTCACTTTGGTTTTCGCCGCTGCCTCCACCTCCCGCCCAGACATGGCGCCGCACGGAGCTGACATGCACAGGACGGGAGGTGGAAGCAGCAGTGACGGTACCGGGAGGATTCATGCTTCTGTGTTTACCAACAGAAGGAATCCTCTTCCTGTACACGTCACTGTAGTACCCACCCCTTGCGTTTATAGCTGCGTTTTTAGTCATAGAAACGCGGCTATATGCGTTATTCATTGCGTTTTTAACATCTCATTGAATTCAATGAGTGAAAAACGCAGTGGAAAACGCAGAAATAATTGACATGCTGCGTTTTTGTGGTCACCACAAAAACGCAGCTAAAAAAAAACGCTGTGTGAGGACAGCACTTATGAAAACCCATTGACATTGCTGGGGAAGCAATGTCACTGCGTTTTCAGCACAAAAACGCGGTAAAAAACGCCGCTAAAAACGCGGCAAAAACGCCTAGTGCGCACATAGCCTAAGAAAACCTGGTGCCAAAGAATTCTCTCACTGTGTACACAAGTATGATTTACCCAACATAACCTCAATTGTATCCAACCGATGTCTATGAGTGATAATCATAAACTTACAAACCTGTGACGGGGTATGCGGCAGAGCAGTAAGGGACGCCAGGCCAAAGAACAATCCAAAGGGCTTTATTGGAACCACAAAGATAAAGCACCAAACATAAATATAGATCCTTAAAGTCTGCAAGGAGTCCACAACAAAACAAAAGATCCAGGGGCCTCTCCCGGTATTCCAACGCCAGGGAAAATATGGCAATGGTCCTTATATGAGTTTCTTAAGTCCAACAGGGTGAACAACAAAACACAATCCCACGTGGCCACTGACCTCCAGTCTGTAATAGTCCATACACAGGCCCTAGGATCCAGCCTCCGCTATAGATCCTAGTCCTTCTCCAGCCGAGATCTAACTAAAGGCCCCGTCACACTAAGCAACATCGCTAGCAACATCGCTGCTAACAAACAACTTTTGTGACGTAGCAGCAATGTTGCTAGTGATGTTGCTTAGTGTGACATCCAGCAACAACCCGGCCCCTGCTGTGAGGTTGTTGGTTGTTGCTGAATGTCCTGGGCCATTTTTTAGTTGTTGCTGTCCCGCTGTGAAGCACAGATCGCTGTGTGTGACAGCGAGACAGCAACAACTAAATGTGCAGGCAGCAGGAGCCGGCTTCTGCAGACACTGGTAACCACGGTAAACATCAGGTAACCAAGAAGCCCTGTCCTTGGTTACCCGATATTTATCTTCGTTACCAGCCTCCTCCGCTCTTGCTGCTAGTGCCGGCTCCTGCTTCTTGCACATGTAGCTACAGCACACATCGGGTAATTAACCCGATGTGTGCTGTAACTAGGAGAGCAGGGAGCCAGCGCTAAGCATTGTGCGCTGCTCCCTGCTCTGTGCACATGTAGCTGCAGCACACATCGGGTAATTAACCCGATGTGTGCTGTAACTAGGAGAGCAGGGAGCCAGCGCTAAGTGGTGTGCGCTGCTCCCTGCTCTCTGCACTTGTAGCTGCGTGCGCTGGTAACCAAGGTAAATATCGGGTTGGTTACCCGATATTTACCTTAGTTACCAAGCGCAGCATCTTCCACGAGGCGCTGCTGGCTGGGGGCTGGGACACTGGTTGCTGGTGAGCTCACCAGCAACTCGTGTAGCCACGCTCCAGCGATCCCTGCCAGGTCAGGTTGCTGGTGGGATCGCTGGAGCGTCGCAGTGTGACATCTCACCAGCAACCTCCTAGCAACTTACTAGCGATCCCTATCAGGTTTGATCGTTGTTGGGATCGCTGGTAAGTTGTTTAGTGTGACTGGGCCTTTACTCAACTAACATGGGTCTCATTGTTCTTCTCTCCTGGGATCAGCCCCTTAGGTGGGCAGAAGAGTCTAACTCCGCCTGGACACTTGATACTTGAATGGACTTTAGAAGTCCTGGCTCTTTCTTGTTTACCAAGTTGTGGATTGGAGAAGTCCCATGCTGAGAAGAACAAACAATCCCCCACCAGTAGTACATACAGGACAGTCAAGGAGAGACAGACTATTACACCATGAGAAAAGGTGGGGAGGGACACACTGTTAAAACACCTAATAGTGTTGGGAAATGTCATCAAGACATGCATATCGTCATAAAGCACTGAGGTACTACAAATCAAAATAAGAGGTGTTGTCTAGTAGAGGGGGGGGGGGAAACAACAGCCTCACAATACCCCTCAAAGGCAACAATGTGACCTTATAAGCTCCTGGGACTCCCGACGCGTTTCGTAAATAGCTTACTCATCAGGGGATACTGGCCAAGAAAGCGAAAGCTGCAAGAAGAGCAACATGGTCAAGGTATTTTCTATCAAATTAATTTAGCAAAGCATGCACAAACTCAGCATGTAAAGAGCCAAATCCTACCTTCAGAGTAGTACGGACCTCCACCATAGTATGTCCGGGCATAACATAGCGCATGGGGTTTTGAATTTGCCGCCCTTAAATGTCATGAGGGCTGATATAGGCTCTGCCAACTGTGACATCACTCCCAAGTCAGGTGACCGCTCTCCATGCAACAAACCCGAGGAGGCTCGGAGCGATCATGTGATAAGGGGAGGGTAAACAATTATGTAACAGGAAGTTACATCAGAGTCCAAGTCTGAGCTCCAGATTGCACATCCCGGACGGAACTAAAAGGGCATCGCTAATTAGACTCTGTTACAGATCGCAGACCGACTACAAAAGGCATCGCTAATTAGATTCTGTTATTGCGATATCTTATGGAAAGCAAGCCTGCGATCCAGTTTGATCCTAGACGCAATTATCATAAGGCAACAGTTTAAACAGGCCTCCACTGCTGAGATGACAAATTGCCCATATCTCATATACTCAGCCATTGTAGGGGGTGTTCTAAATCACAAATAACAATAATTCACAAATGCCAAAATAAAGGATTATAGCATACCCTTTAAGGAAGGATGACTCAATGCTGATATATTTGATTGTCCTAAAGGTGGGAGATGCCCTATTCCACAGAAAACACGCTAATTGGATTAAGTCAGTTCCTCACAACAGACAAGGACAGAAACAATAGGACACTATAAGGTGGCTTTACACACTGCAACATCGCAAATGACATCGCTGTAACGTCACCGGTTTTGTGACGTAATAGAGACCTCCCCAGGGACATTGCAGTGTGTGAAACACATCAGCAACCTGGCCCCTGCTGTGAAGTTGCTGATCGCTACAAATCGTTCAGGACCATTCTTTGGTCCTTTGTTTCCCGCTGTGCAGCAAAGTCTCAGTGTGTAAAGAGGACTTAAAACACTGGAAATGAGTGATGTGTCACAATATCTGTCAATCACTATTCTCTGTCAGTCGGTCTCTCCCTCTCGGTCTCTATTCTCTCTCTGTCGGTCCGTCACTATCTCTGTCCCTCTCTCACAGTCTGTCGGTCATTTTCCCCTCCTCTCTCATACTCACCGATCCCCGATCCCCGGCGCGGCACTGCACGGCATTCACATTGCGGCTTTTACTATTTTGAAAAAGCCGTCCGCTCATTAAACAATTTCGTATTCCCTACTTTCCCCGCCCACAGGCGCCTATGATTGGTTGCAGTGAGACACGCCCCCACGCTGAGTGACAGGTGTCTCACTGCACCCAATCACAGCAGCCGGTGGGCGGGTCTATACTGTGCAGTGAAATAAATAATTAAATAATTAAAAAAAACGGCGTGCGGTCCCTCCCAATTTAATACCAGCCAGATACAGCCATACGGCTGAAGGCTGGTATTCTCAGGATGGGGAGCCCCACGTTATGGGGAGCCCCCCAGCCTAACAATATCAGCCAGCAGCCGCCCAGAATTGCCGCATACATTATATGCGACAGTTCTGGGACTGTACCCGGCTCTTCCCGATTTGCCCTGGTGCGTTGGTAAATCGGGGTAATAAGGAGTTATTGGCAGCCCATAGCTGCCAATAAGTCCTAGATTAATCAAGGCAGGCGTCTCCCTGAGAAACCTTCCATGATTAATCTGTAAATTACAGTAAATAAACACACACACCTGAAAAAATCCTTTATTAGAAATAAAAAACACAAACAAATTCCCTCATCACCAATTTAATCAGCCCCAAAAAGCCCTCCATGTCCGGCGTAATCCACGGACCTCCAGCGTCGCTTCCAGCTGTGCTGCATGGAGGTGACAGGAGCAGCAGAAGACATCGCCGCTCCTGTCACCTCCACGCAGCAAATGAGGTGAGTAGCGCGATCAGCTGAGCTGTCACTGAGGTTACCCGCTGGCTATGGGCTGCCAATAACTCCTTATTACCCCGATTTGCCAACGCACCAGGGCAAATCGGGAAGAGCCGGGTACAGTCCCAGAACTGTCGCATATAATGTATGCGGCAATTCTGGGCGGCTGCTGACTGATATTGTTAGGCTGGGGGGCTCCCCATCCTGAGAATACCAGCCTTCAGCCGTATGGCTTTATCTGGCTGGTATTAAAATTGGGGGGGGGACCGCACGCCGGTTTTTTTAATTATTTATTTCACTGCACAGTATAGACACACCCACCGGCTGCTGTGATTGGGTGCAGTGAGACATCTGTCACTCAGCGTGGGGGCGTGTCTCACTGCAACCAATCATTTTTCCCCGCCTGTG